>NC_138505.1:96552-271785 GCF_964252035.2 Podarcis erhardii
GCGCTCAGTCTGTCTCCATACTTTGGTTTTGTCTTCCAGCTACTATTCGAAGCTGGCAAAAGCTGGCAGGCAAGGAGACCCCAGACTGGACGCCACCCTCCAAGATGGGAAAGGAGTTTATGAACTCCCTCAGTGCCCTGGGCAATGGAACTTCAGCTTCCCATAGCGTAATGTGGGCAATCCCCACCCTCTGGCTTTGGACTGTATTGGCGACATGTTGCTCTGCTGCAAACAGGTGCAACTGCTTCTCCACCCAAGCAGGCTGCTTTGCTTGAGCCCTGGAGGAAAGCCTGGGGGAGGCTCTGCACGTCACTCACCTCAGCTTCCGGCCTGAGGGAACGGAGGTAGCTTTTCAGGTCCCCCCTCGTCATCAGCTCCATGATGACCAAGGCAGGCTGGCCCTGGGAGACTACGCCAAGAAGACGGACCTGAGAGCCAGCAGAGATAAAAGAGGCCAGCTGGCATGTAGAGGACGCTCTCAAAGTGCTCAGCGCGCACACAGGAGGGGGGTCCAGTAACCCTAACGCCACCCCCACAGAGTAGGCCAGTATTGGCATTCCCACACTGCGGAGTCGAATGGGGCAGGATGACGACCTGGCAGATCACCTCCAACCCTCTAGCAGAGCAAGACAGGGGCAACGACTTTCCCTCTTTGCATTGCTGCAGCTGGTCATCCAAACACCAACTTTGGCACACCCCACGTCATCCAACCACATGGAAGCTGAAATCTAGCCTGTTCCTCTCTGGGAATCCAGGCAGGGATGCCCTGAGGTATTTTGCAGCAGACGCTGCCCACCAACCCACAGATCAAGTTGCATAATCCCCAAGGCTGATCAAGTTATTTTGGCACCCGAGGCAGAATGTCCCAGGAGAACAAAGCACAACAATAGCAGCTCTGGTACCATATGCTGCTTTTCCTCAGCTGTCCAAGGGGAGGGCCGGCCCACTTACCACGTGGTGGCACCTGAAGGCTTTCATGACCGAGGCCTCATTCAGGAACTCGATGCGCTCCCGCGTGGTGGCCAGCTCGTTGACCGTCTTCAGGGCCACCCTGGTCTTCTCTCCCTCCTGCTCAATGTCCTTGGCAAGCCCTTCGTAGACCATCCCAAAGGAGCCCTGGCCCAGCTCCCGCAGCACTGTTATCTTCTCCCGCGGCACCTCCCACTCGTCCGGGACGTACACTAGGCAAGGAGAGGCACCAAAGGAAAAGCACAAAGCACTCAGTGTGGGGCACACCCATATGCCCCCTGGAGGCAAGGCTGGGGGGCCTGGAAGGTGGTGGAGTGGCAAGGCCAAGGGTAGAACCAGGTGGGGAGTCCTCCTGCACAAGCCCTGCTGCAACACTGAGCGGGGGGGGGGGCACAGCTGCTGCTTCCCCAACCTGCTGCCCTCTAAAAGAACTGGACCAAAACTCCCATCCGTCCCAGCGTGGTCAGGGATGATGATGATGCAAGCCGGGAGTCCAGGAAAACCTAGAGAGCCCCCGGCTAGGGACAGGGGAGGCTTAGGGGATCATCATCAGCAGCAGCATCAGTCAGTTCCATAGCAATGCTCCACCTTTGCCCTCACAGACAGAGGGTGCCCCTGTGAAAATGGTGTCCTGCCCGCCTCTGCCTCTGCCTTTGAAAGGGGAGCCGTACTCACTGTTTGAGGTGCTGAAGTATTCAGGGTTGACTGAGGCGTACAGCGTGCCACTGGGGTATCCCTCTGTGCTTCTGGGAGGGAGAGACAAAGGGCTCAAGGTCCTTTGCATGGCAGGGACCACAGTGGCGGTGAGTTCCCCTCCCCCTTAGGACCCTCCTGTGGGATTTTGGTCCAACATCATTGCTGACCTGGTCCATGTCAAGTTAAATCAACACTTCTCTGCCAGTAGAAAGTGTGAGCCAACCCTTCCCCAGAAAAGGTTCTGGAAGGGACACACACTGACCATCAGCCAGGCTGGCTCTTGGGGGATGGAGACCCATAACATCTGGAGGGCCACACATTCTCCACTCCGTGTTGCGGGGGGGGGGGACCTCTAACAGCACCAGTGTCCTGCCGGTTCCATATTACCTTTTCTTGTTGTATAAGAAAACAAAGACGGCCAGGCAAGTGATCCCCACCATCAAGACAACGGGCATCAGCGTCAGGAGCACATAGAAGTTTCCGGGTTCCTCTTCCTCTACTTGTAAGGGGGTTCATGAAGGAAGTAAGTTTTTGGGGGGGGCAGAGAAAGAAACATGTAATTATTACATAACTATTTAACATTGATCAAACAACTTGCCCCAACTGGGTTTGTTTGTGTGTTTTTAATATCCTAAGGGGGAATCCTGGGCCATTTCAGGCTCTTAGAAATGACATGTACACAACACACACACACACACACACACACACACACACACACACACACCCCACTCAACGGCTGCTCTGAATTCCATTTGCTGGTCTGGGGCAATATTTTGTCTGCTTTCCTAACATTTGGCACCACATGATAAAAAGGATTCTAAATTTATTCACTAAATGACCACAGCATTTTGGTACAACTGCTGGCCATCATTTGGGCTCCCTAATTAAGTGGATGGGACATGCTAAGCCTCTGAGGAATAGAAATATTGTCCCCATAAACATCCTCCCTTCTGCGCTCCTAGAGGTAGAGAGACCACATCACTTTCTGCACAATGGCAGCCTTGATTACTGGAGACATAAAGCAGTTGCTTGCTTTTCCATCTATTAATCTCTAGACGCTTGGACTGGAGTATATTGTTTTGGGAGGGGGGTGTTAAAGGGGGTTGTTACTGATTTTTAAATCTTTATTTTAGATTTTATTATGATTTATGTGGAAATTGTCCAATTTGGCTGTGTATGTTTTAATGTTTTATTTATTGTTGGTGATTATTTCTGTAATACTATATTTTTTCATGTTGTATGCCACCTCGAGCATGGTTTGAACTATGGAAAGCCAGCATACAAATAAAATGATGTATTATTGTGAGTTTGTGGGAGCCAGACTACTCTAATCCCTGGATCTAGCAAGTGTTAAAATCTTAATAATAGTAATAATAATAATTTATTATTTATACCCCGCTCATCTGGCTGGGTTTCCCCAGCCACTCTGGGCAGCTCCCATAATAATAATAATAATAATAATAATAATAATAATAATAAAGCAATAAAAGATCAAACATTGAAAACTTCCCTAAACAGGGCTGCCTTCAGATGTCTTCTAAAAGTTGGATAATTGTTTATTATGGGAGGGTGTTCCACAGGGTGGGAGCCATCACCAAGAAGGCCCTCTGCCTGGTTCCCTGTAATCTTCTCGCAGGGAGGGAACTGCCAGAAGGCCCTTGGCTCTGGACCTCAGTGTCTTGCTGAGTGATGGGGGTGGAGACGCTCCTTCAGGGATACTGGGCCGAGGCCATGTGGGGCTTTCAAGGTCAGCACCAACACTTTGAACTGTGCTCGGAAACGTACTGGGAGCCAATGTAGGTCTTTCAGGATTGGTGTTTTATGGTCCCAGCAGCCACTCCCAGTCACCAGTCTAGCTGCAGTTTCCGGGTCACTCTACGTAGCCCCACATAGAGTGCCAGGCTAGGTTCCTGGGTGATGCTCACTTTTGGGGCTGATTAGTCTCCTTTTGTCACCAAGGCCCACAAAGCCACCATCTATTTATGGAAGGGGGTGAGGACTGGACTACAGCTCCTACCAGGTTTCCAGGCAGCTGGTCCTGCTGTCTCCTGGGGCTGGAGCCCAGGAACAGCAGCAGGTTCCCCTCCCCTGTTTTTATTCATCCAAGCAGCTGTGTGCTTCTCCTCTTTGCCCCAAAGGGATCTCTTTCACCATTAGCCCCCAAGGTTGCCCTGAAAGTGGCCTAAAGGAAAAAAATTTTTCTGGAGTTCCCCAGAACACCCCACCTGCCAGCATCTGGGGCCACATTTTCATGAGAAGTTAAACCAGAGATACAAACTGTTCCAGGCGTCCTTGCTTGCCCTGCCTCCCGCTGCCCCCCCCCCCGACATCATCACAGGGTTTCTCCATTGTGTCACCAGATGAACCTCCCTGAACTGCCAGGGTTGCTTAGTCAAAGTCAACCATTCTCTTCCTTCTCTCATCCGCTTGCCTTGCCCATGCTCAGCCTCCACCACCTACCCGGCCCCAGGATGTAAAACTTGATCAGTCCGGTCCATGAGCCGTTCCCTGACAGTGAAGTGGCCCGGACCTTGGCAGAGTAATTTCCAGGCTGGAGGAGGTCGAGGAGGTAGCCCCCGTTCCGAGTGTAGCGGTGGCGAGAGACGCACACAACCGAGGTGACTTTCTGCAGGAAAGGAAGAAGGAAACCGAGGAGGAGACAGGCGTGAGTGGTGCCTCAGGGCAGTGGCGTAGCGTGGGGGGTGCAGGGGGAGGCTGGCCGCACCGGGCGCAACATCTGGGGGGGGCGTGCTCGCACTCGAGTGCTAAAATCCACGGGTTAGGGGGCGCAAATTACTTGCCCTGCCCCGGGTGCTGACAACCCACGCTACGCCACTGCCTCAGGGGCCTGTGGATCACTCTTTACAGTAGGCCTGTAGGTGGGGAAGTTTGAAACCCCAGGCTTGTGGCTGCTGGCGGGGGGGGGGGGGCAAGGATGCAGTGGCTGCAAGTGGCAGGGTCTAGTTAACCAGAGCCAGGATGCTACTGCTGCTGGATCAGGCCAAAGGGGGACCAACTACTCCAAAATCCTGCTCCTTCTCACAGCCCCGAAGGCATCTATCCCCACTGCTGGTGTTGCTGAGCACACTGCCTCTGATCCATCATGACTACTAGTAACATTAGAGAGCCTTATCCTCCATTAACAGCTCTAATCCCTCTTGGAAGTCAGTCACCATCACTACCTTGTGCGGCAGCAAATTCCTCTCTCCTGCTTGTCCTGAATCTTCAAACCTTCTGTCTCCTGCTGCTAACAAATGTTCCAGCGCCTGGCCCTGCTGCCACCACTAGGCCTCCAGCCCCTTCCTCACCTCACTCTCCCGGCTGTACTTGATCTCGTACTTGAGGATGAGCCCGTTGGGGTTCTTCGGCTCCTCCCACTTGAGGAGGACTCGGTTTTTCCCTGCTGGCTCCCAGGTCACGTTGCCAGGGATGTTGTCTGCTTGAGCTGAGCAGAGAGAGCAAAGCAAAGTGGAGTCAGGTGTGGGATTTAGTACGGCTGACGGAAGCCCATCACTCTCTCCCTTCCTTCCACCCTTTGCCCAGGCAGGGCGAGAAGGAGCACAGAGCTCTTCATAGCTCATGGGACACCTTGTGCAAAATGCTCATTCCTGGATCACATTTGCATCATTCCCAGAGCCGGACCACCCATGAGGCAGACTACGGCAACCGCCTCAGGTGGCAGAATCCAAAGTGTGACTCCACAAACAAGCCCCTGCCACCGTCACCACCAGAGAAGCGGTTGCAGCAGCTTCCAAGTTCCAATGAGAGCCCTGTGCAACATTCCTGAGACCCCAGAAAGTGAGATGGAGTGCCTTGCTGAATGAAGTCTTGGGAAGCTGGCGTGTGGCCTCTGCGTAATCTCGTCAGAACCTGGAAGCCACAGCCCCACAACTCCAGTAATCGAGGCATCAGCAGGGGCAGCAAAGGGGGGGGGGCAGATGCACTGGGCGGCATCTTCCCATTTCACTGCAGGTGACGAATTGAGACAGGCCGCCCCGATCATTCCAGTAGGGAAGAGCCAGTTGATTCAGACGATGGACTGCACAGGCTACTTACCAGCTAGCGATGGGGACGGGAGTTGTACAAAGAGGCAGGACCAGGGCTGGCCTTACCATGAGGCAAAGCAGGGCAGACAGGCATAAAGGGGCAGCTGAGCTCTCTGCTCCTGCCTGGGGCTGATGCCCCCCCCCCCATGTGGCTTGCTGGGGGTGCTCTCTGGCACTTACGTTCCGGCATGGTTCTGGCAAAGACAAAGGTGGCAGCGCTGCAGCCCACAGTCTGCGCAGCGTGGTTGCAGGCATGGATGTCAATGCGATACTCAGTAAAATGGCGCAGGTGAGAGATGGCCGTCCGATCCCGGACCACTTTATCCTCAAAGATGCGGAAATCCTTCTCAGTTTTGGAGCTGCTGGACCCTGTGCGGTTTGGGGTCACTCCATTCCCCAGGACCTCTGGGGACGATGTGTTGGCAAAGGCATGGCCAGTAAGAGGGGTTACGGCAAAGGTGTCCCTGCGCCTCTTTGGGATCCTGTCACAGCAAAGGAAGCAGAGCAGTGAGGCCTTGGGGCAGAGTGTGGGGTAGGGCAGGCCTGTCTGCTGGGAGATGCTGTTTACCCTACACCTCAAGGTAGACGACGAGTGCCATGCCCAGCCCTTAGTCCATAGAGGACAAACCAGACACAGTCGGGTTAGGGTCCAAACTCAGTCCAGCCCCCAAACGTACTACAATAGAAAGCTGGACAGGAGTTTCCACAGTCCTTCTGCCTGTGATACTGATTTCCCCAGGATCCCTCCAACAGTTCAGAGTGTGGGGATGTTGCCTGGGGCTTGGTAGGCAAGGGCAGGCAATAGGAAGAAGGGAAACTTCTGGTCCTGCAGGGGTGGGGGAGAGGGGAAGAGAGCCCCTTTTCTTCCTAAAAGGGGTCCATTCTCTGCAGCCCAATATTGCAACCTGATAGTCTGCACTGTCTGTGCATTTTGAGAGAGCCTCCAGATGGTGGGACAAACTTGAGGCATCCCTTTAAAGAAATGTTTCTAGTCCTCAGGAAAAGCCTGAAATGTGTGAACATTCCTTTTCATTTTCAGCTACACTTTGCAGCTTACCTGTAAGAGATCTTGTTGATGGAAGTGACTTTCCAGGGGGGTCTGAAAAAGGACAAAGAAGGTGAAAATCTCTGCTTACTACCCCCTGGCTCCAGCCTTCTCCTCTGCCTCTGGTGAATATTTCAGCTGATGAGAGCACAGCCACAGGAGTGGGAGCAGGTGAGAGTTGGTGGCCCAAAACATCCAGGTTGGAGAAGGCTGAGGTTGCATGTCACTGGGGAGGGGACTCCCCACCCCCCATCTCTGCCTCAGACTATATTGGAGAGCTGCTGTTGCTGCCAGTCAGAGTAGACATTACCAGGAGAGATAGGTAAAACCACCCTAACCTAGAATAAGTCAACTTATGCCTGTCTTTTCAAACTTTTTCAGACTAGCCCTGCAGGACACTTGTGGAAATAAGGCTCGGGAATCTCCAGAGCCCCAGTTTGGGGGGGGGGGAGTTTGCTGGGCTTGCAAACTGTTGACAGTGCCATTTCTGCCTAACATTTTCAGGCTCAAGATGCCTGCTCTGCAGTTGGGGAAGGAGCGTTGGGAGTCAGTGGAAGGTTTGGAGTGCCAAGACGGCAGAGAGAACCACCACCAGTTCTGATAGGTTCTCCCGCCAGCTGACCATTGCTGCTGTCAGCCCTGACTTCCGCCCGCCCACCCACCCATGGAATCACAATCCCAAACCCCACAGCCTGGCCTGCACAGCTCTAGCCCCAGTCACCTGGGGATAATGATGGAATTATGCAGGAAGTTTTCAAACTTCTTCTGGAAAGAGACGGTTTCATCCCTCAAGGGGGTTTGCCCCACAGGGCTTTGACACGGGCAGCACTGCTGCTCCTCTCCATCCTCCTGGCCTTCGCCATCGTCTGTGTCAAAGCGAGTGTCTGCGCTGCTGGTGGGCAGGCGGAGGCCTGGCAGGGCGAGAGGAGAGAGGGTGTGAGCAAAGGCCCTTTGGGGGCCGCGCAAGGTCCATGCGCCATGGAGCAGGCCAGCCACCTCACCTTTGTGGCAATAGTCATTGACAAACAGCTCAGAGTCCTCAGCCAGCTGCTGCCACAAGACCAAGTAGTAGGTGATGTTGCCATTGGGCTGGCTGGGTGGCTTCCAGCGGACAATGAGGTGGGACGAGGAGTTGGACATGGAGATGACGTCCCGGGGAACTGTTGGAGCTGGACATCGACAGGAGGGCAGACAGTGTAATTGAAAGAGAGAGAAAAAGAGAGGGAGAGAGAGAACCAATATACAGAGCCAGGGTGTTGTGGCAGCTAGAGTGTCAGACTACAACCTGAGAGAGACCAGGGTTCAAGTCCCCATTCAGCTATGAAGCTTTCTGGGTGGCCCTGGGCCAGTCACTGCATCTCTCAGTCTAACCTAATCTCAGCCATCTTTAAAGTTTTGAGGTGGCTGCAGTGCCGCCCTCCATCTCATGCTAGGCCTCTTCTGCCTCCACAGAAGGGAGAGCTCCTTTCAAGGTCCCTCTGCTGCAGGCCCAGAACCCCCACGGCATCCCAGCAACTCTACTCAGAGCCCGGTCCCCGTCCAAGGAGCAGCTCTGGCACCCAGGGGTGGATGACACTGGTCCCAGGCTCCTGCTCCTCCCGCCCGCCTGCCCGCCTTACCTGCAGGCATGGTACGGATGTAAACCACCTCGCTCTGAGCCCCGTAGTTGCGCCTCTCCTCGGCGGTGGTGAGGGTGATGGCGCGCACAAAGATGGCATACTGGGTCCAGGGCTTGAGGCTCTGAAGCACCACCCCCGGCTCCTGCTCGTTGTTCAGGGGCGGCTCCACATCCACCACGTTCCAGCTGTTTGCACCGCAGGCATCCTGCCCAATGTATTCCGTCACGTTCTGGAAGGGTCTGGGGGATGAGGCACCCAAGGGACGGTCAGGCCTGCAGGAGCAGCCGGGAGGGAAGGCAGCTTGGCTCCCCTCCTGCCACCTCCACTGGCTCTCCAACTGCCGGGCACTTGGCAGACCAAGAAGGATGAGCAAAGAGATCCGTTTTGGCTTCTCACTTTCCCCACCTTCAGTTCAGTTCTCCACATTTCCACATCAGTTTGTGGATATATATTTTTAAAAAGGTTCTCCTAATACACACATTCTTGCAAAGCAAGGTTCCCAAGATAAGGCATTTCCTTTGGACTTTTCAATAATATATTTATTTTTATGCACACTGCACCCTCCTAGCCTGTGCTTTTCAGAACACATTCAAGTTTCACTGCAAACTGGGTCTTGGCTTGCATACGGTTCCAGAAGGGGCGGATTTGGTATCTTTCCCTTCAGGTGTGCTGGGTGTCCCCTGCAGCAGCAGCAGCAGCAGCAGAAAAGAGCAAATCCCCCCCCCTGCCCCCCACACACCTGAGGCTCCCCAAGGACTTACGATTCCTTGTAATAGATGATGAAGCTCAGGCGGTCGTGGTACTCTGGGGGCCGGTAGCGCTCCCACTTGAGGAAGATGCGATCTGACTCAGTGGTGTTGGACACAAAGCGCAGGATTTGGGTCTTGCCTGAAATGGGGGGGGGGGTTAAAACCTGGAAGGAGTCTTGAAAACTGGCAGGGGCGAGGAGTGGGGGAGGAACACAAGTGGCTTCAGGGAGCAACAGTGGAACTGGCAAAGAGCTGGAAAATTTCATGGGCAAAGGTCAAAATGTCTCTTTCATTTCTAGCTGTGCAAATGACAAAAATCCCAAACCCTGTTTTCACTGAAAATGTTCTGGGAGAAAAGACCTGGAATAAAAGTTGGTCGGGGGGAGGGGTTGGGATGACAGCTGCTGCTGCTATTGGGGTTGCAGGTTTCGACTGCGGCACCCTAAAGATTTAACAGTTTGAATGTCTCTTGCCTTTTTGATGCAGCAGATGAACAGGGCTGCTGCCCCTCTGAAATGGGAGACAGACCAATGAATGAAAAAGCCGGGCTCCATGAGCTCTGGTAGTGGCCAGTTTTAAGCAGTGAAGCCAAAAGGACCAACCAACCACAAGTCCAGCCTTTCTCCAACTTGGTCCCCCCCCCCCGCCAGATGTTGCTAGACTCAAATTCACCTCATCATCTCCCCTTGGCTGTAATGGCTGTTGGAGCGACTGGGGGACAAGAGGA
Organism: Podarcis erhardii; assembly: GCF_964252035.2. NCBI lineage: Eukaryota > Metazoa > Chordata > Lepidosauria > Squamata > Lacertidae > Podarcis > Podarcis erhardii. The sequence goes on from NC_138505.1 coordinate 106,404, forward strand.
ACAACAGCTGGGGGCACCAGTTTGGGAAGGCACCCCAACTTCCTTGTGGGGCAACCCCCCTCTCCATCTCCGATTGCCACTGCTACCCTCATTTCTGCCTACGAGGTGCCCACCAGGGTCCCTCGATGCTGTGCGCCCCCAAGCCCTCTGCCCCCCAGAGCAACTCACAGGAGGCTCGGTCGCCATTGGTCCGGGGATTGATCTCTGCTTTGTTTTGTCTGCCCTTTGTCCCTGTGATCTCCTCCATGCGGTAAATCTCTGACAGGCAGAGCCTGGGGTTGAAGGCAAAGTACATCTTGCCGACGGGGATGGAGAGGCTGTGGTGGCTCCAGTCCCAGAGCTGCTGGAGGTTCTGGTTGTCCAGCACGTAGAGCGTGTAGTTCCTGGAGGCAAAACGGAGTCAGGTGTTTTACAGCCTGCCCTGCCGGGGGGGGGGGAGCCGTGCCCTTGCCCATGACTCACCCGTCCACCATGGAGTCCCCTCGGATGAGCTTGAGGTTCTTGAAGAAGGACAAAGAGATGAGGGCAAAGGAGTGCTTGATCTTCAGGAAGCCTGTGATGGTCTCAATCAGGCCGAGGCTGCCCTGCAGGGCGGAGGCCAGGTTATCTGTAGGAAGGGAGAAGCAGCTTTTAGGCTTTTTGCATGTTTGAAATGATTGCCTGGTGCTGTGCTGTGTTCTTTCTTCAAGCACTTTATGCTTTTCAACACACATTTCTTTTACTCTTTTAAAAACCTGTCCCAAGAAAGGGGAGGTGGCTTCCTAACTGGCATGATTAATAATAATAATAACAATAACAACAACAACAATAATAATATGTTTATTTTCAATGTACAACCTGTATACAATGAAATTAACCGAGCCTCCCCCCCAAAAACACTCATCTCATTGCACTCTGTGCTTGTTGCACAACACACCAACCCCGAAAGTCAGTTGCACTATATTATTTCCATTCAGCAGCCTAACAGCCCACGGATAGAAACTGTTTTTTAGCCTGTTGGCATGACTGATTATATTTTATCTCCTGCCCGAGGGTAGAAGATTAAAGAGGTGCTGGCCGGGGTGTGAATCGTCCCTGAGAATTTTTTTCTTTTTTTTTTAAATGATATTTATTACTTTTAAGGCTTACAAAAAAAAAGAAAGAAAAAGAAAAAAGAAACAAAAGAAACAATACAATATAGACAATACAAAACACAACCTTAACATCTAAACACCATAAACTATACAAAACAAAACAAAAACAATTTAACACAAATCATACCTTTACCATAGTCTATCTTTCATTCCCTTGTTTTGTTGACCTCCTCTCACCTCCCTCCTTGTATTCCACTTCTATACGTTATCTCAGCAAATCCTTTATCTTAAAATATTTTTAATCTTATTCCCCATTAAATCTAATATACCTATTTACACTTAACCCCTTAAAACATTTCCACTAAGGCCAAAAAAAAATCCATTCCAAGATTTTTCTATCCCTCATTAAATTTTACAAAATTTCCCTATATAGACTTTAAATTTTCCAATCTTCTTCACCATCTCCTCTTCCTGGTCTTGGCCTCTGCCAGTCCTTTCCATCAATTCCATATAGTCCATCAACCTGGAGATCTTATGTCCGAAGCTCTTAACTCATCTCCACATCCCTTCCGCCAATCTTCTTCATATTCTTTAATTCTAGAGAGCAGATCTCAGGGAGCAAGTTCCTCCGATCGGAGGAGCTCTGCCATTGCCGGAGGCGCCAGCCCCGGAAGTCCTGAGAATTTTTTTCACTCTCCTAAGGCAACGATCCCTTGCGATGTCATCTAGCGGGCCCATGATATCATGTACTGTGTTCACCACCCTCTGTGAAGACTTTCTGTCCGTGGCTGTCAAGCCAACGTACCACACTGTGATACAATATGAGAGGACACTTTCTATTGTGGACCAGTAGAAGGAGGTCATCAATTGTTGTTTAACATTGTTCTTTCGCAAGACCCTGAGGAAGTGGAGTCTCTGTTGGGCCTTCCTAACCACCTGAGTTACATTGCTTTTCCAAGTGAGGTCTTCACTAAGGTAAACTCCCAGAAATTTAAAGGAAGAGACTCTCTCCACACAACCCTCCAATATACAACGGGGCAGGTTCCCCTCTCTTCCTCCGAAAGTCCAACACCATCTCCTTTGTCTTGCTAATATTTAGGTGTAAGTTATTCTCTAGGCACCATGTAGATACTTTTTGAACCCCCCCCCCCGTATGCTGATTCATCCCCACCTGTAATTAGACCGATTATGGTAGTATCATCTGAAAACTTAATAATTACAGTGGATGGATCAGATGAAATACAGTCATATGTATACAACGAGTACAGGAAGGGACTCAGCACACATCCCTGTGGGGTGCCAGTGCTGAGCTTCGGGGTCCTTAAAAGGTCCTTCAGCTGCAAAGGAAAAGAATATAGATTCCCCCCCCCCCGAGTTAAATCTGAGGAAATCTGAATGCATGGCAGGCTCACCCCTCAAGTCGTCCCTCTAAAGATTCAGTCCCTCAGTGGGCAGAGGCCAGACCTCCCTCCCTGGAGCGCCCAGCACCCTGGGGCACAGCCACTCACCTCCCCGGCGGATGTTCAGGATGAGGTTGCCCTCGATGAGGGTGCAGCCAGCCAGGTCCCTGGCTGCCCTTGTGGAGTCAATGGTCTTGGTGCCCACTTTGCATTCCTTTGGGCAAAGCCCCTCACACTTGTGGCAGAAGATGCTGAAAGAAGGGGGTTGGGGGAGAGACCTGGGGATGACGCACCCACAATGCAGGGAGAGGCTTCTCTCCATCCCCCACCCCTCAGAAGCACCTTCCCCCAAAGAATCTCTCAGCCCCCTTAGCAAACCGCAGTTCCTGTTACTATTTGTAATGTAATTTCATTGGAAGTGCATTTCACAAAGACGAAATGGTAATGGGGAAAGGAGGTGGCAGTTGGCAACTGGCAGTTGGGAGTTGGCGGGTTCCCTCTGAGAGTTCTGTCTTGGCTGGGAAGGTGAGGAGGGAGGGGACTTCTGGCAGACACTGTCTGCAGGAGTCTGCAAATAATACTTGTGGTTCAACTGTAGCCAACCTGTCAAGTAAAAAGATTTATCTTCAGCTATCTGCATAAGGCATATATTTTTTTATCACAAATAGCTAACAGTTCCCAGGATTTCTTTGACAGACATGAATGTCTTTTAAATGGATAGCAGGGCAGCAACAGCAACCACAAAGAACCAACTTTGGGTTCATGTTCACACACTTTCATTCTCTCACACAGTATCAGCCAGGCACAGTATCTCACACAGCAGGCAGGATCAGGGCAGGACCCAGACGGTGCACATTTCCTATCCCTGGCCATGTGAGTTTGTGTGTGACCTGTACTTGTTCTTAGGATGAATGGATGGGAAATGAGATTCTGATCCAACATTAGGAAGAACTTTCTGATGACAGGAGCTCTTTGAAAGTGGAACGGGCTCCCTCAGAAGCTGGTGGACTCTGCTTCAGTGGAAGTAGTCAGACACACACTCTGGACTTTGATGTCAGTTTCGAAAACCTGAAAGAGCTACTGGATGTGATCCTGTGGTCAGATATACTAAATGAGAAGGGAGTCCAAGTAAGATGGGAGTTTCTAAAAGGAGAAATATTGAGGCCCCCAAGGAAACCAGTGTGGCTGCATAAGGAGCTTTCAGATTAGCTGAGAGTTAAGAAAGGCATGTATGCAAAATGGAAGAAAGGGGAAATCACAAAGGGAGAGTATACATGTGAAGACAACAGTTGCAGGGAGAAGGTCACAGGCTGGCTAAAGCTCAGAATGAGCTCAGGCTTGCAAGAGAGGTTGAAAATAATTTTAAAAGGTTTCTTTGGCTATGTCCGAAGTAAGAGGAAGAACAAGCAAGTGGTAAATGTGGGTTGAATGAGGAAACTGTCAGGTGGATTTTTAGCTAGTTGATTGACCGAACCCAAAGAGTACTCATTAATGGTTTGTCATCATCCTGGAAAAAAGTGACAAGTAGGGTGCTGCAGGGTTCTGTCCTGGGGCCGTTGTTGTTTAACATCTTTATAAATGACTTGGTTGAAGGAATTGAGGGGAAGCTCATCAAATTTGCAGATGACACCAAACTGGGAGGGGTAGCTAGTGCCACAGAAGACAGAATCAGAATTCAAAATGACCTGAACAGATTGGAGAACTGGGTGCAAGCTAAAGACAATAGGGACAAATGTCAGATTCTGCACTTAGGCAAGAAGAACCAGATACACAAATATAGGATGGGGAACCCCTGGCTTACCAGCAGTAGATGCGAAAAGGATCTAGCGGTCTTGGTACCCCTAGCTTCACATGACTCAACAGTGTGATGCAGCAGCAAAAACAGCTAATGCTGTTCTAGGCTGCATCAACAGAAGTCTAGTGTCCAGATCAAGGGAAGTAATAATATCACTCTATTCTGCCTTGGTCAGACCACACTTGGAATACTGTGTTTAGTTCTTGGCACCACAATTTAGGAAAGATGTCGACAAGCTGGAAGGTGTGCAGAGGAGGGCAACCAAGAGGAACAAGAGTCTTTGAGGAACGGTTGAAGGAGCTGGGTAGGTTTATCCTGGAAAAGAGGAGACTGAGAGGAGACAGGAGAGCCATCTTCAAATACCTCAAGGGCTGTCACCTGGAGGAGGAAGCATGCTTGTTTTCTCCCACTCTGGAGGTTAGAACTCAAACCAATGGCTTCAAGTTGAAAGAAAAGAGATTCCAACTAAATATTTGGAAAAACTTTCTGACATTAAGAGCTGTTCAGCAGTGCAAAAGACTCCCACGAGAGTGATGGACTCTCCTTCCCTGGAGGTTTTTAAACAGAGGTCGGATGGCCATCTGTCCTGGATGCTCCAGCTGAGATTCCTGCATTGCGGGGGGGGGGGTTGGACTAGATGACTCTTGGGGTCCCTTCTGATTCTACAGTTCTATGATTCTGTGAAAACTGGGGCAAAAGTGTTTTAAGTGACCTGATCAGTCCAACACTTGGCAGAACACAAATGAGCTCTCAGGCCCTTGAAAAGTGTGGGACGGGCCAGCTGGCCCCCTCACCTGCTCTCGTTCCTCTTGTACCCCGAGGGGCACTCCGAGAGGCACTGCCTCTGGTGGATGACAAACTTGGAGGAGTCGCGGGGGTTCTCCGACACCTTGCGCAGGCTGGCGCAGTGCTCCGCGGTCACGCAGCGCCACCCCTCGTACTCGTAGGTCAGCTCCGGGCAGGAGCTCAGGCAGTGCCCGTTGAAGTAGAAGTGGCGGCAGGCGGTGCAGGCATGGCTGTCTCCTGGGCGGCGGCAGCTCCCCAGACACTCCCGGTGGCAGCACTCGGAGGAGCTGGTGCAGGCAGCACCCCCCGCTTTGCAGGGACAGACTGCAAGGGAGAGAAGGGGGCGGAAGCTGGAGTGGGAGGCAAGAGCAGCACTGGGAGAGCTGCCCCTCAGCTTCTCATTTCCCCCCCAGTCTTCATTTTAGCTCCCCTTATTCCACACACACCCATGTCTGCAGATTTTTAAAAAGATCCACATGAAAATCACAGGTGCATTTTTGCGCACATTTCACCCAATATATGTATTTTTGTACACAATTTTGCTTGTATGCCTCTTTGCAAACAATTCCCCCCTTAGCCAGTTCATTTTTTGTATATTTCCACTAATACACACATTTTTGTGTGTATATTTCACTAATACAGTAGACCCGCAATTTATGTGCAGTTAACTTGTGTGCATTCAAAAAAATTTGAAAAGGGAGCAGAAAGACGCGACATTGCACCCAATGTGTTTTGACTATACATGATCTTTGCTATCTCTAATGTAACCTCTGTGTGAGTTGCAAGTCTACTGCAATGGAGGAGTGAGAATTTCGAAAAGCAAGCTGAGTTTTATGGGTATTGGTTTAGTTGAGAGCCTAGCCCTGGCCCAGTGTCCATATGACTGACTTCCATTCTCTTTTATGCTTTGTTTTAGTAATATTCTATTATGCCACCTTGGAAAAACATTTCTAATTTGAAAGGTGCCCTAGAAGTTGGGGCCGGCCCACCCATGAGACAAGGAGAGGTGAATGCCTCAGGCGGCAGGATGCACAAGGGCAGCAGAACACAATGTAGTGCTTTATCTCCTGCCTTGTTTCTGATGTCATCAGCATATAAACTAATAGTAAACTCCACCCTGTCTTAACACTTTTTAGTATTTCAAATCCTAAACCTTCAGCTAACAGCTCTGTGGAAACAGCAAACAGCAAGGCAGGAGCAGGCAAACTCGCCAAGCATAATTTAAGTTAGTTGCCTCCATTTACTGGCACATAGACATTTGGGTTTGTATGGATCATCCTAATTCATACCACAGATTGACCTCCCAATCTGTACCAGTCTGTTAATGAGTTAATGAATCAGAGGAGCCCTCCTGGCCCGGGCACAAAGGCCTCTTTCACCCTCTCCGCTGCCCTAGAGATGGTCCAGTCCAGGTGGTGCTGGACAGTGATGCAGAAGGGGAAATCTCAGCTGCAACTCTTGAAACACCACACATCTACCCAGCAGTCCTGAGAGGCACAGCTGGCCGCCTCACCCAGCAAGACAAGAGGAGGCCAAAGGCCCGTCCAAGAGGGAGAGCGCAAGGCAGCTGGAGGAGGCACTTGCATGCGCACGATAACAATCTGCCTGTTTGCAGTGTATATTTCATTAGCAGCTCTCTTGTTGACAGCAAACAAGCCCAGGAGACTCACATACTTTTATGAGAGTTTCACAACGGTGAGACAGGGCTGCAGCTGATGGGGGGAGGTCTCCCCCAAAGGACAACGCAAAGGAGACCAGGAGGGCATGGAGGGCTGATTCTAAAGAAGTAGCTCTTCTCAGGTCACTTACTAGATACTACACTGGCCTAAGCTTGCTGCCTTTCCAAAGACAAGTTTATCCCACACAGAATAGATTCCACAGATCAGCTGGGGTACTGCTCTGCCACTTGGCAGCCCAGAGCATTTCTCTAAGGAATCCTGAAGGAGCCTGAAAGGGTCCAAAAACTCGCCAAGGTGATGCTGGGAACGCTGGACCAGCAGCAGAGAAAGAGCCTGTGGGGTCAGACCAAAGGGGGCCCTTTCAGTGCAGCACCCTGTTCTCACAGCGGCCACCCAGGGGCCTTTGGGGAGCCCACAAGCAGAACCTGAAAGCAACAGCAACCCCCCCCCCGACTCCCAGTGACTGGTATTATTCAGAGGCACACGGTTTCCAGAATACCCATCATGGTTGAAGCCTAAGGCCAAGCTAGGAGTCATCACAGGGCCTTTTCAGTGGCTGCTCCCAGATTCTGCAATTCCCTCCATGGAGAAGCCACACTGGCTCCCTCTTTGCTGTCCTTCCACCGGCAGGCAAAGACTTTCCTTTTCAACCGTGCTTTTGGGAACAGACTGCTTTTAATGAAATGGCTGGGGCCATGTTGTTGTGTTGTAATTATTTCCACAGGTGACAATTGTTTGGGGAGTGTCCAACTGATGCACCATCACCAATGTGCAGATCCTTTTGGAACTGGAAGAGGGCACAATGGGGGGCAGGACGGGGCATGCAGAAACATGCTCTGCCAACGCATGCAGGGGCCGGGAACAAAACCCTCGTGCGAAATGGTTGCCACCTGTATGTTTCAAACAGATTTTATATACGTAAATAGTTTTAATTCTATCCATGTTTTTTAAAAAAATATTGTTGCTTTTGATTGTTTTTATCTGTAAACTGCCTTGAGCCCCATTAGGGGGAAAGGTGGGGTATAAACAAATGTGCCGTCGTCATCATTTCTTCCTGTGGGAAATGAACAGAACTGGGGATCTGTCCTTCTGCGGTGGCATTTTTTAAAAACCAGGCGCTAGAGGGCAGGCGAGAAATGCAAGCACCCAGCAGGGAAACTAATGACATCACCAGAGTGCCTAACTTGCTCACCTCATGCCTCCAATTTTGGAGAGCTCCTAAAAATAGGCCACAAAGGAATTAAAAAGTAAAGCACCTGTTTCCTAATAATAGTTACTCTGTGTAAACACAGGAAAGAACAAAGTTTATTGGGTCCTTGTTTTGAGGAGACTTATGCAGAAGCTCCCAGGCCGGATCATACTAGACACACCTGTGTGTCTCCAGGCAAATAGCCAGCCAGGCTCCCAAGATAGCCGTGCCGGCAGAATGAGCCATTAGCCCAGCCAGGGAGGAAAATCAGTGTGTAAGGAGAGAGGGAAGGGGGCCCTCCCAGCTCAGGCAGCGGCAGCCTGAAAGGAAGGGGTTAAAAGGACACGGGCATGGCTTTTGTAGAGCCTGGCTGCAGCTGGATCAGGCCCAAAGGGGCTCATCTAGCTCGGCATTCTGTCCCACAGGGGTCAAGCAGATCATAAGAACATCAGAAGAGCCTGCTGGATCCGGCCAAGGGCTCCTCTAGCCCAGCATCCTGTTCTCACAGGGGCCAAACATTTTCCTGTGGGAAGGCAGCATGCAGGACCCGAGTGCAAGAGCCCTCTGCCCTTCTGTGGTTTCCAGCACCTGATATTCAGAAGAGCAGAGGCATCATGGCAAGAAGGCATCGGCAGCCATCTCATTTGAGAGGGACAGCAGGACCTGTGCTCTCAAAACCAGCATTATTCACAGCAGCCATTGACCACCTTGTCCGCCATGAATTTGTCTAATCCCCTCTTAAAGCCACAGCAACCTCACCCCACCGTGCCTTGTTTGGTCCTGATTCTCCATGCCCTCGGCAACAGCTAGTTATATGATAACTGTTGGATTTGTGGCTGATGGACTATAAATAAATTATATTTGGGTTCAGATTAACTGTTGTTTATGCTCTTCTCGTGCCAAGGAACTCTTTCTGAAGCACAATGGGAATCAAGTGACCCATAAAGCCCTTCTGCTCCCTTGCGAAGCTCAGCCATTCACAAGCCCCTCGCAAGGCCACTGCAGGCACCACACACCCAGGGTGGACCTGGGTCAACCCACCTTTCTGGCAGTTGCTGGAGGTCCAGCAGCGATACTCCAGCTGCCCCTTGAGGCTGGTCTGGGTCTGGACGCAGGGCTTCTCCACGTCCAGGATGCCCGGGCACACGTCAGCACACTCCTCCGCGGGCTTGTTGTGCAAGATGATGTTTTGCTCCAGGGCGTGGGGGGTCTGCATCAGTCCCCAGTCGATGGTGGAGATGTGGCAGAGCTCCTGGTTGCGCTCAATGCGCACAGAGCCATTCAGGATGTTGGTCAGGCTGTGCAGGCCGATGTCACGCAGGTGCGGCATTTCAAAGATGACCAGGGCGTAGTTGAAGAAAAGACTGGTCCCCCGGATGACCGACAGGTTGGGAAAGAGGTCGCGCAAGCTCTCCAGCCCATAGACGCGGAAGAGCAGGAGGTACTCCGTGATCATGACCAGGCGGGGGAAGCTGAAGGGGTGGAAATCCTCGCTGCTGGTGGTGAACAAGAGGAGGATCTGCAGGTTGCCCTCGATGATGGTGCAGTTCTCCAGATTCCGCAGCTGGGAGACATCGACGCGGATATCCATGCTCTCGCAGACTGGAGAAATGGGGAATGGCAGGGAAAGAAAATGAGTCACCAGGACATGAAGAACAGCTCATGCTCTTCACCTCCCGCACTGTTCCAGCACACAGGACTCTCTTCAGACTGCAGCATTTGACCCACACAAACACCCCTCAGGCTCCAGACTCATGGGGTTGGAAGGGAGCCCCCTGCAATGCATGAATCTCAACATTCTTGCACCACCTGTTTGTGTGAATGGCCCAGGAGGAGAGGCTGCTCTTTCCAACCTCCTCAGAGGGCCTCTGCCTGACACAGGGAGCCTCTGTCTGTCTGAACAGCCAGAAGAAGACAGGATGGACAGAGCTCTCAAATTTGCTTTCCCATTTTCCCAATCTTACATTCAGCTCACCCCATTTCCACAACAGTTCTTAAGCCCTCGTGAAAACCCGCCAGCACTTTATTTATTTAGAAAAGTATTTATATGCTGCCAACTCAGCTGGCCACAACAGGGGGCAGATGAAATGTATATCTCACCATTAAAAAGCAGGACAAAACAATCATTAAAAGCACCGTACTAAACTCTCCTAGTTTCCCCCGATGCTGCATTTTATGTTATTTTCACTAATACATAACAGCTTATGCACTCTTTCTCCTAACATATTGTTCTAGGTTTGTGGGTGCCAAACCCCTCTAATCCTTGGATCCAGCAAGTGTTAAAGCTAAGCCAGGCAAGCTCCCTGTTGAAGTGACTGACTGGGTGATGGGCCATTAAGAGACCAAAGGAAAGGGGGCTCTGCGCCAGACAATAAGTGGGTGGGGGCCCTACTTCAACTCTCAGATAGCTAGAAGGACAAAGCCTGAGTTTTACAGCAGAGTTTGCTTTGGTGTGAGCTAGAAGTAAAGGAGCAAGGAAAGGCTCAGAAAGCAGCGTTTGATTTCTGATGGGATCCAAGGCTGTGACTGTGGGAGGAGAAGAAGAAGCAAGACCTTGGGGGGCTGGGAGGCTGGGAGCCCCTCCTGTGTGGGCTCAGTTTGTATATAGGTGTAAATAAACCACATATCATAAAGACACCGCAGTCTCCGGTGTGCCTCATTCCAAAGGGAAACACAAACTCTGGGAAAGCGTCCAAAACCCCTGGGATCTCTCAGCACTCAGAGAGTGGGGTGGCCTGAAACTAGACAGTGCAGTATGCGCTTTTGAAAACAGAACAGGAATTACAAGGAAAAAAGACGGCAAAGACGCCACATTGCTCCTCTCCCCACACCCTCCCCCAGGGAGAGGCCCAAGACCCCTGCTGGGACAGATGCCCCATTTTCAACACCCGTCTTGTTGCTCCTGATGGAAGACAAAACCCTCCTCCCAGACCCTGAAGCAGCTTGGCTTATGGATCCATTAGTCGTATTTCTCTTGCCACAGTGGCCAAGCAGGACACATTGAACAGAAAAGTAAAACAATACTATAGTAAAACAACAACAACAACCCTACAAGAAGCTTTAAAATAAGCTTTATCCCACGTGTCCTCTGAACTGCTTTGCTCGGCAGAATTGGCACCGCTACAGGGGCCACGCAGTAGACGTTTTGTTTTGTTTTGTTTGTTTTTTTTAATAAAATAGGCCTTGGGCCGGATCCGGCAGCAGCAGCAGCAGCAGCAGCAATCAGGCTCCCTGGTGTTGGGCAAGAGGCTGGTCCCAGTCTCTCCCCAGAGAAAGGCAGATAAGGAAGGAAGAGAGGAAGGGCACTACAGAAGGAGGCCTGGCATCAGCCCAGCTCTAATCTCTGTCCCCGGATGCCAGTATTTACTTGGAGGTGGGGGCAGGCCCTCAGAGGTCATTTTCATTACCTCCTCCTGGGCAACGTGAACAGCAAGGCAAAGAGACACAGCTGCCTGCTTCCCACCAGTGGTAAATTTCATCATGGCAGCTGCCACAGCCATGCCCAGAAGGAGACTCCAAGAGCTTGTGTTGATCCACTTTACTGAAAAACTGGCCCCTGGGTTTGTTACCTCCTCCTCCCTCCCCAGCCACTTTCCTTTGGTGTCATGGCTTTTAAGATGGTAGAGAACTGCAAGCTGCTCTGGGCCCTTCTGGGGCTGGAAAGTGGGATTTAAAAAATATTTAAATGGGATATCACCGTATATACTCTCTTCCCCTCCAACAGCAGCTGTATGCAGTTTGTTAGCATCAGCCCACAGCTGCAGGCTAAAGTCAGGCCCCAGAGTCAGCAATAAAACACCTGGTGTGAGTGAAGTTGACTCTTTATTCAAAGAAACCGAAACAGTGCAGGCCTAGAGATCACAGCAACTCTTCCCCGTAGACCTTGCCCCAATGCGGCCGTTGGGAGGACTGCCCACCGCTCTGCAAGGCTCCTTCCACAAATTAAACCAGGGACCTTCTGCATGCAAAGCCTGGACTCTGCACCACCAACCACAGCCGCCCACTAAAAATAAAGCAAGGTGACACTCCTCAAAGTTTCCATTTAAGTAGAAACATAAAATGTTGCTTTTTACCTAGATCTATTTGCTTAACATTGTCTGCACTGACCGGCAGCTGCTCCATGGGGTTTCAGAAACAGGAGGCATTCCCAGACCATCCTGAAAACGCCAGGAATTGAACCTGGTGCCTCCTGTGTGCAGATCATGCGCTCTGCTGCCAAGCATTTGAACGGGTGGCTCTTTGCACTCTCCCTGAAAAAGCTCCCCAGTTGCTTTGCTGTCCAGACGACTGCGAGTGGCTGGAAAATGAATGGTCCTGAAAGGGGCTTCCTGGCTTCCTGGCGACGGGGCTGCAGCTTCGCAAGTGCTCAGCTTCCATCTTTCACAAAAGGAGAATCTGGCACCTGCCCAAACTTGCTGCTTCCTTTCTCCGGCTAATGGTGTGTTTGTGGTACATGGACAAAGGCAAGCAGCCTTACAATGCTCAGCAAAGGCACAAGAGGAGCAGCCCAGAGAGATGTGGAGGAGAAGGCGCTGCGCTCAGGCATCATGTCCAGGGGGGAAAGCCCTGTTTGATCACCTGTTTAAACAGTTCCGTTTCTGTTCCGGAAGGTCTGAATAGCCACGGGTAATATTTGCTCACAGTATTTTGATATCTCAGTGTTTGCTAAGTATGACAAAACACTCACTGGGGGTGGGGGCTGTGAGGAGAAGCGGGGAGGGATCCTCCAGCTTTGCTTGTCAAAATGGCAAGGGAAGGGTGGTGCTTGGGGGGTGAGGGGCCATTTTGAAAGAGCGACCTGCCCACCTGGCACACACGGGGGCTTGAGGCGCTCTTGGCCCTGAACTGGAGCAAGTCAGCAAGGCCTCGGGCCTGGCTGCAAATCGTCTGCCCCAGGTGGTAGTGGGGGGGGGGTCAGAGGATGCTGCCCCGTCCCCAATAGGCACCACCAGTGCTATTTTTCTAGAAAAAAGAGGTGCTGGAACTCACCATGCGCCCCTCTCTTCTTCTCTTAGAATGGCAAATGGCGCCCACCTGAGAGGTGCCAGAACAGAGTTCCGGCTGACAAAAAGCCCTGGTCACCCCCCCCCTTCGTGTAAAAGGCTTCCCCAGGAACGTGCAGAAATAGACAACCTGCTCAGAAGTCCGTCCCCCCCTGGCCGCAAAGGGCAGCAAAGGAGACCCTGTCTTGGCGTGGCTCTGCTGCTGCTGCCGCTGCCCATGCTCCTCTCTCATGGGGTGTGTATGTGAAACCTGAAGCCAAATTATCACCTCCAGAGCAACGTTTCAGTCCAAACTGACATTTACTATAAACACCGGGGCTAAATTCTGTAAACGCAAACTTCAAACCCCAAACACTCCACCTGGCAACAAGAGAGGATCAGCCTGGTGCTCTCAGGAGGCACAAGGGAAGGGGAGCGAAGGGGGGGTCCAGCTCCCCTCAGAGACCACCAGGCACCAGCCGGGACTCTGGCTTGCCCAGGGAGCTGGGAGAAAGACGGCTGGACAAGGCAAGCTCATGCCTAGAACAGAGGCACTCGGCTGGCACAGTGGACTAGAAGCCGCAATCACCTCTCTTCAGATGTGGGTTTTTGTGAGTGACAGGAGCTCAGCAGTGGAACAGCTGCTTGGCATGCAGAAGGTCCCAGGTCCGATTCTCTCTGGCATTGCCAGGCAGAGCTGGGAGAGGACCCTGAGTGTGAAGCCCTGGAAAGCCACGGCCACAAAGCGTAGACAGTACTGAACCAGGCAGACCAATGGTCAGACTGGGAAGAAGGCAGCCTTCTCCCTATGCAGGGCTGCCTGTGATCTGATAAAGACTATCATGGCACTGATTGACCAGCTACCGAGAGTCCACAGCTTTGTCCTCCCAACACCTCAGCACCAGCCACCTCCCTCTGCCTAATGGTAGGGCAAGGTTTGCAGCCAGCTTTCTCAGCTAAACACCACCATCCCAGTGGGCTGGTGGGGACGGGGTGGGGGCTTCTCGTTAGCTAAAATTGTAGTGCTTCGGGCATGAGCTTTCCAAGGCAAAACTAGCACCATGTTAACAAAGGGAGGCCACCTGGGCAGCCTGGCGGGCAGATGCTGGCTGGACTCCAAGGCGATCCTCCTGGCAAGCTGGCCCCATTAGGGCGAGGGTCAGCCTCTTCCATGTCTCCATTCCTGCCTTTCCCACCTGGAGTTAGCTGGAAGCTGCCCCCCACCAACCCACAAAGACTCATCTCTGGTCTAGGGCTCCCCTGTTGCTGCCTCGAGAGTTGCCACCCAGGCCTCCTGTGACTCCCCTCCCTGCAGTCCTTTATGCCCCTGGAATCCAGCAAAGGGGCACAAGGAAGCGCCTTCTCCCCACCAAAGGCTCTCTCAGGCAGCAGGATCTAGGGACAGAGGAAGCTGCCTTGCAACACGTCGGACCCAATGCCAGATGTACATATAAGCTAAACAAGCTATAGCTTAGGGGCCCACTCTCTTGTGGGACCCCCAAAAATTTAAAGGGAAAAAATGGATGTACATTTCCAAAATATAAAATAAAACTTACATACAGGAACAGTGTTTTGTGTTGTGTAGGCTCCTATGATGTAAGTAATGGGCCCCGCCTGCTCCCTAAAATATCACTGGTTTGCTCATTTCTATATATTGGGTGCCTACATTCTGCATGTGCAAATGGCTTTAGATACCTATTAGGTCCATAAGTTACCATATAGCATACATTCAACACAAAAAACAGCAACAATTTGTTGTTGACAAAGGACAGCTGGACATATAAAGGGCCCCATTACCTTCAGGAGCTTAGGGCTTCATCAAACCTCAATCCAGCCCTGGTCAGATCACTGGGGCCCATTTAGTACAGCAATACCTACCCTGGCCAGCAGCAGCTCCCCAAGGTTTCAGGCAGGGAGTCTTTAACTTGTGAACACCCAATGAAACTGGTTATTGGAAAATTCAGGTTTGACAAAACGAAGGACTTCTTTGCACAGAGCGCAGTTAAACCACAGAACTCTCTCCAACAAGAGGAAGTTATGGCCAACAGCTGTAAAAGAGGATTAGGCATACAGTGGTACCTCGGGTTAAGTACTTAATTCGTTCCGGAGGTCCGTTCTTAACCTGAAACTGTTCTTAACCTGAAGCACCACTTTAGCTAATGGGGCCTCCTGCTGCTGCTGTGCCGCCGGAGCACAATTTCAGTTCTCATCCTGAAGCAAAGTTCTTAACCCGAGGTACCATTTCTGGGTTAGCGGAGTCTGTAACCTGAAGCGTCTGTAACCTGAAGTGTCTGTAACCCGAGGTACCACTGTATTCAGGGAGGCTAGGCATGATGGCTGTGTGCTGCCTTCATTGCCAGAGGGAGCAATTGCCTTTGAATAATACCAATTTCTGGGCAACACAAGTGGGAAGAGGGGCTTGGGTTGACCTCATTATACCCCAGTCGACTCAAGCAAGGCTGGGAAGAGCAGGGTAAGTTTCCAGTTTGCAGCTCTGTGAAACTTGACGGTCCTGGGGGGCTTAAGAGCCACACAGCCTGGTTTCTGCCATTCTGCTCACAGCAGCAATGCCCGCTGGCTCTGCTGCTGGGGGTCTTGTTAAATCCCCACAACTGCTGTTTTCCAGGGAGTCCTGCTGCCACTTACTAGCACCAGACCATCTCTTCCTCCAACCTTTTGCTCCTGACTCAATGGGCTGGCGGTTGAGGGGTGGTTTCCCCTCTTATGTGGGGCAAATTCTTCCCTCAGTTGAGCCAAGCACAACCTGCTTTGCAACAACCTCTGTGTTTTGGTTCTGCTCTGTTTGCCGACAGAGAAAGTTACTTTTGTGTGGTGCCTGGCCTATAAATCCGGCCAGTTTACACAAGATACTTGGGTCCCTGTTCCCTCACACACCTGCTGTCCTCACTTTATCCATAACAGCACAGGTAGGTAGACTCCAGGGGTTGTAGTCCAACCACAGCTGGAGACCCAAGTTAGAGAAATATTGTGTGACTGGGTTGCCAAAGTCTGGCATAAGTGCCCTTGTGGATTACAGCCCGCTCACATCTGACAAAGTAAACTGTTGTCCATGAAAGCCTAGGCCATGGTAAATACGTTAAGTCTCTAAGGTGCCCAAAGTTTTTCATTCATTGATTCATTCATTCATTCACCCTTTCTTCCCAAGGAGCCCAGGGCAGCAAGCAACAAGCAAACAGTTTATTGTTTTAAATAGATTTTTTAGATGTGCTAAAACAATTCCAGTATAGATGCAGACTTTTTATTGAATTTCCCCAGAGGAAAAAAATAAATACTTATGCTCAGCGAAGACCAATAAAGTAATTCTCCCTTCTAGCAGCTAACATACATGATAAACACATCAGTAAATGAGACTCTCCCTTGGCCAAATCATCTATTTAAAAACAAAACACGCAGAAATATGAACACACTCAAGACAACATGAGTCAAACATTTTCTTCCTCTCTTAAATCTTATCCAGAGAGCCAGTTTCACCACCAGCTGGGGGCTTCGTAGCTGCTCTCGTGTGTTTTTTGCGGAGTTTTAATTCTAGCTGCAATTAGTTTATCAGTCAAGAGTTTTCCTGCCTTACATCATTCTTAATAAGCGGATCAGGACAACTGATGGGTTAAATACCAGGAGCTCTTGCCCAGTGAGATCCTTTATTACAATAATTAAGACACTCCAAAGGGAAGCTCTTTCCCCCCTCAGACAAGCCCCTCAAATGTGGAACCCAGTCAGCCCGGGGGGGGGGGCTCTCAGCACCCCCAGCATCACCCAGCTGCCCATAATAGACATTCTGAGAACAACAACCCCCGGCCACCCGGCCTTTATCTGCCATAGTCCTGCATGAAGTGCACGGTGGGTGTTTGTTTCTCTCGGCCAACTATTGAGCGAGGAATTGGAGATCTCCAAACTCTGCTCTGGGCCACTTTGCAGGGCGCTTGGTGAGGTGAGCAAGTCGAAGGCTTCTTCCTACCTGGGCTGACGCTTTGGGGAGCGGGGGGGGGGGAGAGTTGAGTCTGCAGCAAAGCACCACCTGGGCACCACTACCCCGCCCCCCGCCAAGCCCTTCTGCACCCCCCGGCAACCCAGCAGCTGCCCAGCTCAGGAGGAGGCACTTACTTTCTGCTGCAGCGGGTTCAGGCGGAGCCAGCCAGAAGAGGCAAAGGATGAGCAGGGCTTCCTTGGCCGGCCAGAAGGCGAGAGCGGGGCTCCCTCCTTTCACCTTCCGCTCCATGGTCCATGAACAACCCAGTTCTGGAGGGCAAAGGAGGAGAGGAGGGGGCAACACGGGGGGGGGAGGTGGAAACGTTGGCTGGGCTCCACTCTCAATCACAAGAGGCCGGGGTTTCTCTTTCATGGGGGGAGGTAGAGAGCCCCCCTCTCACCACAGAGGGTCAGGTCCACAGCAAAGGGGTGAGCAGCAGCCCCTGGGCTCTGGCTGGTCCCTCCCGGGGGCGGCAGCGGCTGCTCTCCATCCTACAGCCCAGAAGCATCTGGCCCCCCTGGGACTCCGGCACCTGGGCACCGGGAAAGGAGGGAGAGTGGAAACATCCCCGCCAGGGAGCTCAGGGGCGGAGCCAGTCTGTCTTTCTTGCACAGGCAACACAGGACCTTTTGCACACAAGCACGGCTTGCCCGTTGTGGTTGTGTGTGGCGGGGGGGGGGGGGGGAGAAGCAGCCCGCCTCTTGCTCGAGGGCTGGAGAGCCAGAACTGGGCCAGTTCCAACAGTTTGTTTTCGGTTGTTACTTCAAAATATTTAGCCTGACAACTGGAGCAAGATGAGGTTGGACGGAGGAACTGGCTTCCCTTTCTTGTTTGGGAAATAAGGAAAGGAGTGAGGAGCAGCCGCTGGAGGGAGAGAAAGTGGGGGGCAATCCGGAGGGGTGGGGGGCAGGGTAAGCACCTCAGGGCAGGAACGGGGTGCAGAGGCGAGAAGAGCGGGGCTCAAAAGGGGCGCCAAGGAAAGAGGAGCAGAGGGGAAATCAGGGCAGGAAACCGGGTGGGGGGCAGAAGACCAACTGCACTAACTGGCAGGAGCGCCTCCTGTTTGGGAAGGAAGGGCGAAGCTCAGGGGCAGAGCAGCTGCTTGGCATGCAGAGCCCAGGTCCCCACTGGCACCATCTCCGCGTGGGAGATGCCCTGCCCGAAAGCCACGGCTGCCAGTATTGAGATGGACCATTGCTCCGATGCAGTATGTGTAAGGCAGCTTCGTACGTTCCTTATTCAACATTTTCTGAGAGGAGATTTCCTTCTTCTTCTATCTAGAGCACAGAGCAGAAGAAAGTCCCCATTTCACAGGTGGAGCTAAGATTTGTTCCAAGGACAAGGACCTATCTCTGCTTCTCCAGCCAACCTTGCTGCCCCCTAGGCAACATTTGGGTGCCTTTCCTCTAATCTCTAAACGTGGGGACTTCCCCGTTCAATGCACTCTGCATGTGCTCAGGGGGACTCTTCACTGCAAGCACCAACCCAGCCCTGCCCCTCTGCCCTCCTCAGCATCCCCACTCAGATCCCTCCCAGAGGTTGGCTCTGCAGCTCAGTTAGCTCAGTAGATCACATGAGGTTTCTGTCGGTCGCCTGAATGGCTGAGTCACATGGTACTCATTTCCTCTTCCTTCTCAAACCATTTTCCTTTTCTGTCATGTTTTTAGATTGTATGTCTGAGAGCAGGAACTGTCTTTATGTTTTTAACGTAATTTGTAAGCCACTGGGGGAGCATTTGTGATGGAAGAGCAGGATAAATAATCATTTAAACACACATACTAAATTATAAAAGGTACAACACTATCCTTCCTATAGGGATTTCTCTGCCTAAGGCAGAGATGTCCTAACTTTAATGGGTACTTGCAGGCCTCCAGACACTACTGGGACTCTCAGCAGCCAGTGTGTCTGATGCTCTGGGATTATGGGAGTTGTAGTCCAGAAACCTCAAGTGTCGCTTGCGGCTTCCTTACAAACAAACCCTTGCCAACTGCTGACTTTTCAACCAGTCAGAGTCCAGTCAAAGTAAACTCTCATTCACCCCTTCGTGAACTGCAAACTTTGCAGAAAGAAAGTTTTTCCTTTTTACAGGCGTCAGGCTTGGGGTTCATTTTGCAAACAGACTTGTTAGTTTTCTACACAAAGTTGGGTTTCATTATAAACTCTGTTTGCTCCTTTCTTCACTAAAACTGGAGGAAGGTAACAACCTGCTAGAGACCAAAGGTGGGACTTTAAGGTTAGGGTTCCTGGCCCTTCAGCCACTAGGTTATGTTGTCAAGTTTGGCTTCTATTTGATTTAAAGCCCTACACCTTTTAAAGTGCATTTCTGCTCCCACCCACTCCAAGAACCCTGGGAACTGTAGTCACAGAACTACAATTCCCAGCACCCACAACATACCACAGTTCCTAGGATTCTTTAGTGGGAAGTCATGTGCTCTAAATGTGTGGTGTGTGCACAATCTCAAATCTTTTGTGCTTCACCTTCTGGCTGTGAAATAGTTTTCAAATCTGTAAAATTAAAGCTGCTACCTTGAATTGCACCCAGAAGGGCCGCCCAACTTGCTTTAGTCAAGACTGACGGCATGACTGACAGACTGACAGCTCGAAACAGAAAAGGCGTTGGATTATTCAACATGATGAGGGAGTCCCACCCCTTGGCTGCAACTGCCACACTAGTAATCAGGTGGCCGTTTAGTCGCTCCCTGTCTCACTGTGGCTTTCCAAAAGCCAGCCTGTTCAACTTGCTCAATTAACGACTTTAGGTAATGATTTCAAACAGTTCACCCCTGGCAAAACAGGTTGCCTGTAAAGTATCCAGGCAATTGGCTAAGTAACGAGCCGCAGAGCAGATAATAATCAATCAGGCACAACTTGACAGATCGTACAAACACTTTAATCCCTGGACAGCCTTTGCCAAAATCTAGGCAGCCAAAGCTGAAACAATGAACAGGCCACACAAAAATCCTGCATCCCCAAAGGTCAGTGCTGCATTGAAGTAAGTGTGGCGTCTGTGATGACTTGTGCTCTTTAAAACTATGTGCATATATATATTGCACAATGCGCACACTCCCTCTCCCGCTGGCCTTCGTGCTCAGTTGGGGCACATGATGTGCAAGAACTGACAAAGGAGGGCCGTCACCCAGGTCTGCTCTCGCCAGAGGCCTGCTGGTGTGCGCATGCGCAGAGTCGTCTTGGCCAAGTGCCACATTCCCTCGCCCTGCTCCAGAGGGCACTTCCACAAACACAAGCAGGCAGGTCACAAGCCTTGTGCCAGAGTCACGCACCAGGACGGCAGCAAAGGCAGCCTGAGGAGAAGAGGCTCCAGAGCAGCAGAGGGAGAGGAGGAGCCATCGCTTGCCAAGGAGGAGGAGGAGGCGGCGGCGGCCCTCCGCCCCAAAGCAAAAGGAACACAAGAATCTTGCGGCACTTTAAAGACTAACAAATTTATTATGGCATAATAAACTTTTGTGGGCCGCGGAGGCCTTGTGCAAAACCGTCAGCTGTCCAGTAAAGTCACAAGTGGTGTACGAAAATTTAAGACATACAAAATATATCAAACAAAGCGGCATCAAAGTGGTGGCGGAGTTGTAAACAGTGGGGTCAGAGGAAATGAAACACAGGGCGTGACAAACAGTGATAGCTGCATAATTAACAGAAACAATTCACCATGTTGGTAATACTTTTTACAATTCTTTCCACGAGTATGAAAGTGTGTGTGTGAATATCTAGAAGACCAGAGTCCTTATATACTGGAGCCCCCTCTGCTGACCACAAGAAGACCCTTTTTACTCCACCCCACAAAAACCACCCTGAACTCTTCACACTAGCCCTCCTGACCTACCTCCCCATGGTCTCAGTCCTTGCATTGTGGTGCCCCCTGCTGCCCAATTCTGCCCACTGCAGCCTCCGGAATGATTTTTATCTGCTGTCTACTCTGGGAAGCCCCTTCATGGGTCGCCGTGGCGAAGGGGCTTGAATAACTCAGAGAAGCTATGAGCTATGCCCTGCAGGGCCACCAAAGATGGACAGGTCATAGTGGAGAGTTTTGACCAAACGTGATCCACCTGGAGCAGGAACCGGCAAGCCACTCCAGTATCCCTGCCAAGAAAACTCCATGGACAAAGGTAACAGGCATGAAGACAGGAGTGCCTGGCATGCTCTGGTCCATGGGGTCATGAAGAGTCGGACACGACTAAACGACTAAACAACAACACTCTGGGAAGAGGATAGAGCCAGGCGCTTTGCCCTGCTGGGCTCAAGGCCCCCTCGGCCTCTCCCACCTCGGCAGCAGTGGGGGGGGGCAGCAACGTGTCGCGTGGCTTGGGAAGGACCACTGCGGCTCAGTGGCAGGGCATCTCCAGGTGCCGGTGGGAAAGGCTTCTCATCTGAAACCTTGGCAGGCCACTGCTGCCAGTCAGTGCAGGCAACACTGAGCTAGATGAAGCCCAATGGCAGCTTTCTATGCTGAACTAGTTAAACTACAGGGTGGCCACTGAACCCTCGTGGCAGCATCTCTGCAAGGTGGGCAGATATTACTTTTCCCCCAGTGCAGACTGTGTGGGTGGGAGATTATAGGTGCTGAGAGAGAGAGAGAGAGGAAAGAACTTGTCTACAGTCCCTTCATGAAATCCTATAAAGAGGGGACACCTGAATCCTTGGGAATCACTCACAAACCACTTTGTGAAGCAATCGTTTATCTGCTTGACCTTTTAACGTGAACCAAATTCAGCAAAAACAAAAAGCAGCCGAGCAGGAAGACACAGATGTTTCATTTCTTTGCTTGTATAGATATCATTAACGCTATGCACATTAATAAAAAGTGACCAGGGACCTTTTTTGGTCACGAATTCCTGGAGGAAGGGATGGGTAGTGGGGGGGGGTGTGCTGGCATGGGGGGGAGCGGAGTTCTGTTCCCCAAGTAGGTCAGAAATAGTTGGGAAGTGATTCTCCTGCTCCCCAAAAGCAAACATACATACAAAGCATTTTTTTTAAGACGCTCCAAATGCTTGCCTCTGCTGGAAGCCATCTGACCAAAACGCCAAGCCCCAGGGTGCTGGAGGCAGAGAGAGAGCTGTCTCCCGCCCACAGTGGGAGCCCCCCCCCCTCTTGGCACAGCAGGAGTGCGGGGCAACGCAGGCATTTAATGCTGGCCTCCCTCCCAGCAGGCCCCTTCCCTGTCCACATTGCAGCAACCATGGGCTGGTTGTCGAAGGCTGGAGCTGCCCGAGATGCTGTGCCGCACCCTCCTGGGTTGGAAGAGCAGGCTGCCTCCTGCTCCAGGTGTCCCTGATCACGAGCAGCTGCTCCTTCGCCTGCGGAAGAGGGTGACGGGGCTGCTGGCCTCCCCCTCCTGGTCGCTCTCGCAGCCGCGCTGTTTGGGGGGCAGAGGAGGGCAGAGTGAAGGGGACGAAAGCCAGGCAAGGGTGGGTTGGGAGGGAAGACGTGGGAGTCAGAGGCAGGGGAGGGTTCCCGGACCGGCCCCCTCCTCTTCGTCAGGAGTTGAGAAGCAGGGCAAGGAGGCCATTGCCCAGGAAAGGGCACTCACCAAGTTCTCCTCGTCCCGCTTCTGCTGGCACAGGAGGCCCATCCGGCAGAGGCGGTTGCAGGCCGACACCATGTTGTAGGAGAGCTGGAGAAGAAATGCAGAGATGAGGAAGACCTTGTGGCCCTCCCTCACAGCCCACAGGTGTCTCTTTCAAAGAGCCTCTGAAGGGGAGATGGTGAGCTGCTGGGATTTGCCCTGGATTTGAAACTGGGCTTAAATACAGTCATACTTTGGTTCTCAAAAGGAATCCATTCCGGAAGTCCATTTGACTTCCGAAAACGTTCAAAAACCAAGGCACATCTTCCGATTGGCTGCAGGAGCTTCCTGCAGTCAATCGGAAGCCGCGGATGTCTGAGTTCCAAAGAACCTTCGCAAACCGGAACACTCACTTCCAGATTTGCAGTGTTCAGGAGCCAAATCGTTCGAGTCGCAAGGCACAACTGTATGCAGTTGCTCTTTTGATTTTTGAATTGTTTTCATGTGTGCAAGCAACTGTTTTTATATAGGCTTTTGTTTCACTGCAGATCACTTCAAGTGCCTCATAGGAAGCAATTCATAAGTGAAATAATAATAATAATAATAATAATAATAATAATAATAATAATAGTGGCTCAGGTCAGAGTAGGGCACCCTCACTGCCAAGGGACAGGTGTCCCGCACCCTCCAGCTTCTTTTTGCTGACTGGCTTTGAGGGTGCAGGCGGGGAGGCTGCTCAATTTACCTTCCACTTCCGGCGAGCATTGAACTTGCGGAAGTACTTCATGTTGATGGAGGAGCGGCTCCGGTTCGCAACCTGCTTCCGGGTCAGGGGCTGGAAAAAACAGGCACCTGCAACTCTGCCCATTGCCAAAATCCTCCTGCCTCCCCTCCCCCATCAGTTCAGGCCAGGATGGGGGCAGAGAAGAAACCAAGGAGGGTTCCCGAAAATCTCAACCTAGAGCTCTAGGACAGATCCCGAAGGTCTGGCTCAGTCTAAGGCAGCTTCCCCAGCCAGCCTCCCCTCCCAGGCTCTGACCTTGATCCAGGGGTGGATGAGGCATTCCTCGGCCGACATTCGGTCTCTGAAACAGAGGGAAAAACGCACATCTGACTTTCAGTCATTTCCCCGCTGGAGGGGAGAGAGAGAGGCCTGCAGGAGAATCCCTCTGGGCAGTGGCGTAGCGTGGGGGGTGCAGGGGGGGCTGGCCGCACCGGGCGCAACATCTGGGGGTTAGGGTTAGGGGGCGCAAATCCATGGGTTAGGGGGCGCAAATTACTTGCCT
Source organism: Podarcis erhardii (assembly GCF_964252035.2). Lineage (NCBI taxonomy): Eukaryota > Metazoa > Chordata > Lepidosauria > Squamata > Lacertidae > Podarcis > Podarcis erhardii. Next base: position 130,100 of record NC_138505.1, read on the forward strand.
TGCCCCGGGTGCTGACAACCCACGCTACGCCACTGCCTCTGGGGAGTGAGCCAAGGTCCCACAAGGAGGGAGAGAAGGAGGGGGAGAATCTCAAAGGCAAACCTCCCTTGTCTGCACTTTTCAGAACAATTTGAGAAGCAAAAGGTAGTCATCCTTCAAAATTTGCACTCCTCTGAATGCAGCTTCCAGCTAAGTTGTGTGTTCATTAAAAACACACATATTAGTAAAAGTAAGACACAAAAAATGCATTATGGAAGCACTGCAAAATGTGTCCACTAGGAGAAATTCATCCCAAAATGCTGATGAGGAGGCATTTTTCCATTGCAGATTGCTGTTGAAATGTGGAGAACTGAATTTAAGACAGGAAAACTGAGAACCGGAGAGAACCACCCTGGAGAGATTCACCCTTGGGGGGCCATTACCCAGGTTCCTTCACCAACAGCTGCCGGATGAAGTCCTTGGCCAGCTCCGATGTTTGGCTGAAGTACTTGTCCTCAAACTCGTAGGTGCCGGAGACGACACTGGTCAGGGTCTCTGCGTCCGTCTCTCCCTGGAAGGGGGACATGCCGCTCAGTCTGCAAAGGGCAGAGAAGGTAGGATCAAAAGGAAACCTCAAGCAGGCATTATTCAGAGCAGACAAGCATGGGTGGGCGGGCGGGCGTGCAATCATTTAAGAATTATTTAAAAACCTGAATTCTTACAAGGGAGCTTGCACTTACTGAAGGAGCCTTATGCAAAATCAACAAATGTCCTTAAAAAATCAGCTACGGAAAGTAGCTAATGAGGACCAAGAAAGGGGGGAGATCTTCTGCCCTCCGGGTGCCATTTCCTCCATTGCTCCTACAATGCTGGCAACCTGCAGAACGGAGGGGCATTTGGGAAGATGCAGCTTCCTTTCTTTATTTACAGACTGCCCTTCATTACGTTGTCATCGCAGGAGAGCTTCCAGAAAAGGTGCAATGAAAACATACCATACAACACAAAGGGGGGGGGGTCCAATATAAACCCATGACGCCAGGAGGAGAACAGCAAAGCGCCAGACCTCAAGACCAGATTTTGGAATCAAGCCGTTCAGGTCATCAAAGGCCTGAGACGACAGGGAGTCATCGTCTTTAGCACCATTTTATTTTTTATTTTTTTAATTTCTTTTTATTGAGTTTCACTTAAAGAACCAAAAATAACCAAAAGAAAAAACAAAACAACAGTTTTAGAAAAAAGAAAAAAAAAGAAAAGTATCCATACATAACACAGAAATAACATCAATTTCTGTTACAGTTCTTTGTCTTATTCCTTGGATCTTTATATCTTTAGATATTTAGATCTTTCCTCTACACACCTATTGACCTCCTTCCCTCCCGATTTCGGGCTTCTTGATAAAAATTCTTTCTTTTTTCTGCAGCTAATAATCATTAATGGTTTGCGCATCGTACGGTTTATATCAAACCTGCTGTAGTTTTTAAATTTCTATAGTTTCCTTCAATATATACCATAAATTTATTCCAATCACTAATAAACTTTGTATTTTTTTGGTTTCTAATTTTTTGCGTCATTTTTGCTAGTTCAACATATTCAAATAATTTTGTTTGCCAATCTCTGACCGTTGGGGTATTTGAACTTTTCCAATTTTGTGCAATTAATATTCTAGCCGCTGCTGTCGAATATTGGAATAGTGTCTTATCTTCTTTTTTAATTTCGTCCCCAATTATTCCTAGTAAAAAGGCCTCTGGTCTTTTAGGGAAAGTGTATTTAAATATTTTTTTTTAACTCGTTATATATCAGATCCCAACATTTCTTCATTTCCTCACAAGTCCACCACATATGGTAGAAATTGCCTTCTTTAATTTTACACTTCCAGCAGGCCTTATTTCCTGTTTTGTACATTTTTCCTAATTTTGCTGGTGTGATGTACCACCTATACATCATCTTTTCCAAATTTTCTCTGAGTGTGACGCATGCCGTGAATTTCATTCCACTGCTCCATAATTTCGACCACTTTTCATATTCTATATTGTATCCCAAGTCCATTGCCCATTTTGTCATAACCTCCTTTATTTCTTCGTCTTTAGTGTCCCATTCCAATAATATATCATACATTTTGAATAATAACTTGGTTTTGCCTTCAATTATTTCTATCTGAAATTTAGATTTTTTCTCACTTATCCCTTTTTTATCTTCCATCCATATTGCGTTTATTTGATGATATTGCAGCCAGCCTGTTAATTTGTCTTTCAACTCCTCATATGTTCTCAATTTCCAGCCGCTTTCTGATCTTATCAGTAGGTCTTCGTAGGTCAATCTTTCTCCTTTCATATTTGCTTTTTTGGTTGTTAAAATGTCAATTGGTGATAACCACCAGGGTGTTTTCCATTCTAAAAGTTCTTTATTTTTCTCCCAAACTTCATATAGTGGCCCTCTAATAATATGACTTGAAAACCCTTTATGTAACTTTTCTTTATTTAGCCACAAGTAGGCGTGCCAACCGAACCTGTTGTTGAAACCTTCTAGGTCTAACAAGTCAGTGTTTTCCAAACTGATCCAATCTTTGATCCAGCAAAGGCAGGAGGCCTCGAAGTATAATTTCAGGTTTGGCACCGAGAATCCCCCTCTTTCTTTTCAATCTGTGAGTAATTTGAATCTAATTCTCAGTCTTTTCCCTTGCCATATAAATTTTGAAAGAGTTTTCTGCCAATCCTTAAACATTGTGGAACCTCTAATCACTGGAATCTTTTGGAACAAAGATAACATTTTTGGGAACTGGAAAGAGAAGCTGCTGAATTGCAACTTATTACCAAATTTAAAACCATGGAGAGACCTGGTCTGAACAAAGACATTGGATTCTTATCTCATTATACATGACAAAGCCATTTTTCACCTTCTCACCCCTTGCTTTTTCCTGTAAGACCTATTGCAGTCGTTAAGAGTCGTCAACAGGCTCATCACAGCTATCTGCCAATCACCCAATCCCACCACCCTTCTGAGTAATACCCCTCACTACCTTCTCACTATATAGAAGGGTCTGGTGACTTCTGTTTCAGTGTATCTGAAGAAGTGTGCATGCACACGAAAGCTCATACCAAGAACTAACTTAGTTGGTCTTTAAGGTGCTACTGGAAGGATTTTTTTTATTTTGTTTTAACATTTTTGGGAGTATGTTCATTTTTATTGCCGTCATCCTTCCCGACCACGAAAGTTTTACTCTGTTCCATGTATCTAGATCTTTTTTAATTTCCTTCCATGTTGTCAAATAGTTGTCCTGAATTAAATTTATATTTTTTGTAGTTAGCCAAATTCCCAGATATTTTATTTTTTTGGCCACCCTGATTTCATTCTGTATCTCTAATTTTTCTCTTTCATCCTTTCCCAGATTTTTAGTCAGCATTTTTGTCTTTAATTTATTTAATTTAAAACCGGATAGTTTGCCATATTCTTCTAATATTTCCAGAGCCTTACTGACACTTTTTTGCGGCTCTTCTAGGGATAACATCAAATCATCTGCATACGCTTTTAGTTTGTATTCTTTCGTTCCTACTTTGATTCCCTCAAATCTCTGGTGTTGCTTTATTTTGTTCGTAATTACCTCTAATACCATAATGAATAAAAGCGGGGATAGAGGGCAACCCTGTCTTGTTCCTTTTTCAATTTTAAATGAATTTGTTAAATTGTTGTTTATAATCAATTTGGCAGATTGATTCGAATAAATTGCTTTTATTCCTTCCATAAATTCACCCTCTAGCCCTGCTTTCTCCATGCTTTTTAGTAGGAATGGCCATGAAACATTGTCGAATGCCTTCTCTGCATCGATGAAAATCAGCGCTGCAGGTACTTCATTCTTACACTCCAGATATTCAATGATGTTTATAGTATGCCTTACGTTGTCTTTGAGTAACCTGTTTGGGAGGAATCCTGCTTGATCTTTATGAATTAGATTTACTAGACATTTTTAAGTCTGCTTGCCATTACCTCTGCGAAGATTTTGTAATCGTTATTTAATGATGATATGGGCCTATAGTTTTTAATGTTTAGTTTATCTGTATCGGGTTTAGGGATCATCGTAATGTGGGCCTCTTTCCATGACTCTGGTATCCTTCCTCCTCTTAATATATTATTCATGATGTCACATAGCACTGGCGTTAATTGGTTTTCTAATACTTTATAGTATTTAGCTGACAATCCATCCGGTCCCGGGGCTTTTCCTAATTTCATCTTTCTTATCGCATCCTGGATCTCTTCTGTTTTTATAGGTTTATTTAATTGAGCTCTTTCTTCCTCTGTTATAGTCTTCCCACTGTAGTCTTCTAAGTATTTTTCTATTTGGGTTATTTCTTCATCTTCTTTTTTATACAATTTTTCATAAAATTTGAGGAAATTTTCCTTTATTTCTTTTGGGTCTTTTATCAGTTGCTCCTCTATTTTTATCTTGTTTATCATTTTGTTTTTGCCTACTTCGCAATTGCCAAGCTAATAATTTACCTGTTTTGTTAGCTAATTCGAAGTATTTTTGCTTCATTAACTTAATTTTCCATTCAATTTCTTGACTTGTTAGCATTGAGTACTGTGTTTGTAATATTTTTGTTATTTGTATGTTTTTGTTCATATTTTCTAATTGTTCTTTTCCTCTGAGGACGAATTAAAATTTTTAATGGATTAAAATGCATCCTAGGTGTAAGTAATTCTGAGGCCCTGCACTGCCATCACCAGCACTGCCCGCTCCCACCCTCAGCCTCAAATACAGGGAGTCTCAAGGTACTTACAATATATAGGTAATCACGCCGATGCTCCTGGAAGAAAAAGGGAGAGAGAGAGAGAGAGAAGCTGAAGGGAGCACCCAGCAAGTACATTCCTTGACAGGACACCTGAGGACTGGGGGGCATGCAAAATCCAGCGCGGAGGGCGGGAGGGCTGTGGGGTGGGCCACCCCATGCAGACAAAGGGAAGACTCAGGGAGGACTGGTGGGACTGGAGGAAGGCCTCAGGCTGGTGGCTGGTGTGGGTGGCCGTCTTCATATTAGACAGGTAAAACACAAACCCAGCATGAGCTTAGCTTGTGCACCTTTTTTCCTGTGGTGCTTTGGAGGCCTGAGTCTGGCACGTGAGCACTTCCTGGAGGGCCCTGCTCACTCCCTCAGGCGCTCGCTCTTCCCCCACCTGCCCCAGCCACCCAAGGGCATGCAGGATGTTGGCACAGAGTCAGTCTCTCTCTCTCTCTCTCTCTCTCTCTCTCACACACACACACACACTTGCTACCGCTTCTTACCACATGTCCGTTGCTGTGCTCAGAGCCTCATAGTTGATCACTTCAGGAGCTGAGGAAGAAGAAATGGGCAAAACGGTGTCAGCGCTGAGAAACCAAAAAGGGGTTCCCATTAAACCAGAGACAGGACACTTCCCTGGCCTTCAGGCCCCAGAGAGCCGCCACAGCCTCGGTGCTGCCTAACCTCCTCCTGGATTTATTCTCTTCAGCTTTAAAAAGGAGCCCCTCCGAACCCAAACTCTGGTGATCTCCACCACCACTACCATCCTTAACTCTTCGCTGCTGGGAGTCTGAGCCCACCCCCGACTGGTCTTGGCTTCCCTGCTCCAGACAATGTCACAGGACTGAAACTCCCGTCCTGCTCCCTGGCCACTGGCTGGCTGGGGCTGAAGGCAGCTGGAGCTCATGAGCAGCACTGCCCTTACCCTCTGGGCTGCCCTGCCTTTGTGGGGAAGTGTCTGGGAGAAGGTTCCTCCGAAAGAAGAGCAAGCAGCAGGCAAGAAATGGGACGCCCTTTGGGACACTCTCGTTTCGCTGCCAAAACATTTGTTTTCATTAATTGCAGGTGTTTCTGTGAGGAGAATGTGTCTCTTTTATCAGGTATGCTTAAGCTTTTAAAGGTGTTGTTAAGTCGCTTGGAGATTTTTTGGTGTAAGAAGCAACTAAGAAGTCTGACAACCAACAGCAACATTTTCTCTGCTGTGGCCAAGTCCACCCCGGCCCCCAGCAGGGGCTGAGCTGCTGGTTTGAGGGCACGGGAAGTTCCTCCGTCGGGGGCTCTGGGACAGGAGAGGACCCCAGCTTGCTCTGCCCTCTTACCAATGTACTGGGGAGTCCCACACAAACTTTTGAAGGTCACGCCTTCCTCGAGCTTCTGGGCCAGGCCAAAATCGATGATCTTGATCAGGGGGTTGGGGGCATCCTTCTGGAAGAGCATGATGTTCTCTGGCTGCAGAAGAGATCAGGGAAGGAGATAGAACCAAGGCGCCCTCAGAGAAGACTCCTGTGTTGCTCAAAAGCCTCCAGAGATCCAGGAAGCACCTCACAGGGCTGGCGTACCTTGAGGTCAAAGTGAGCAATGCGCCGGGAATGCATGTAGCTCAGGCCAAGCAGGATCTGCTGCAGGAACTGGATGGCTTCTGTCTCCGTCAGAAGCTCCTTCTCTGCGATGAAGTCAAACAGCTCCCCTCCGTGGATGCTGGAGGGAGAGGGAGGGTGGATTTGGGGCGGCTGGCCTGGCGTGTGCCCCGGGGCAAGCCGCCTCTTCCCTATGCTGCCCCACTTTGGGAATTAGGAGGAGGAAAGAAACACAAGGTGCTACAAAATATTATTTATTTTGCAGTCTTCTCAAAGGTGTCATGAGACCTGGAGTCCTGTCCCCCCGATAGTAGTGGCACCCCCAGTTTTATGAGCAACTGGGAGACAGAAGTCTCAAAAACAGTTAGATTTCTACTCCTTCTCCTCGTACAGGGTGTGTCTATGCCTTCCCTTTAGTAATTCGTTCATCTCATGCTTTTCTATGCATTTCTCCATCACCTTCCAAACCATGAACAGCCCATTCATTTTTAAAAGTTGATTTGCTGTGCAAAGGTGACAGAGCCCTTTGACTCCACCCTTAATTGTGCAAACCAGAAGTGCAACTGAGCCCCTCCTGCAAAATGCTGATAGCTTGGGGGCTTCCAAACAGGTTTATTGTTAAAGGAGTTTTTGTGGCCTGGAAGTCACTTTGTGGTCATTTGCATGGAGGTTTCCTTGTTAAAGCTAGGAATATTTTCAGGTATCACAAGGCAACTTGTTGCTTCTGCTGCAGCAGACTAATCCAGAGTGTGGACCCCAAAAGCAAGTCCCTCCCCTCCGACACTCACAGCTCCAGGATCAGGACCACCTCGCCCTTCCCGGCAAAGACGTCATGGAGGCGCATGATGTTGGGGTGCTGGAGCTGCTGGAGAATGGAGACCTCTCGCTCCACTTGCTCGCGGTCCAGGCCCAGGCGGCTCCCCTTTCGCTTCCGCACCTTCACAGACTTGGCAGCATAGAAGGAGCCCGTGCAGCGCTCCTGGCAGCGCCTGACCACCCCAAAGTGCCCGCTGAGTGGTGAGAGGAGGGGGAGAAGGGCAGCAACGAGAAGAGCACAGCAAGAGACCTTTGGTCAGGTCAGAGCAGCAGGGGTCATCGAGCTCTGCACTGTCTACACTGACTGGCAGCAGCTGTCAGGAGCCTCTCCCAGCTTCCCTCTGAGATGCTGCTGGGGGCTGGGCCCAGAAGACCCGTTCTGCTGTCCCCAGACCCTCCCGGCCCTGCTCTTCCCACCGGCCGCCGGTGCTCCTTGGTCCTCACCTGCCCAGCTTCTCCAGGAGCTCGTAAAGCTCATCCACGCTGCAGTGGCGGAAGGTGGCTGACGTGGTCCAGCCCGGCCGTGGGCCTTGGCTGTCGGGGCTCTCAAAGACCTCGTCATTGTCCTCATCATCCAGGTTGCACAGGGCCTCCTGCAGAGAGCAGGGATGGAGGGCAAGGTCAAAGGATGCCACCCTCCCCACCTGCCACCCCCAGCAGGACCCCCATAGAAGCTGACAGATCCACTCCCCGCGTTCTGCCGCCTGCCGTTGGTGTGCAAGGTGGGGGAGGAACTTGGCAAGGTTCACTCTAGGTGGCGGCAGCAGCAATGCTGAGCAGAAGGCAAGGCAGGTGAGGGCTGAAGGAGAGATTTCAGGGCATCCAGGCTGGGGGGAAACTGGACCTTGTGGAACAGAACCAGCCCCCCTCAAAGACAGAGCGGGAGCCGGTGGCTGCAGGGGCGTAGCGTGGGTTGTCAGCACCCGGGGCAAGGCAAGTAATTTGCGCCCCTAACCCGTGGATTTGCGCCCCCTAACCCTAACCCCCAGATATTGCACCCGGTGCAGCCGGGCCCCCCTGCACCCCCCATGCTACGCCACTGGGTGGCTGTGTCCCCTTAAAGCCCACTATGTGTTAGCAGAACAAAATGTCCTGGGGAAATGGCGCGCAGTATTCCCGACTCATATGGGCAGCCCCTGCAGTGGGGGGGGGGCACCCTGGTCTCAGCCCTTTCCTGCCACCCTCCCCACAGTCGTAATTAAACTCTACCAACTGTAGTGCAACTAGGCCATTTTGGACCCAGGGCTTTATGGTCTTCTGCAAGTTCCCCAACCTCTTTAGACATTCATATTGTTATGTGTTTGTGGGTGCCAGACTCCCCTAAATCCCTGGACCCAGTAAGTCTTAGAATTTAATCAAGGTTCTTGGTAGTAGGGTAAGAGAGCAGGGGAAAAATTCACATCCTGCAACCAATGTGCCCTTTGGTTTCAGATAGTACATGGGTAGACAAGTCTGAAAAGCCAGGGACACAATTTTTCACAGCCCTCTAGTGACTAAGGTGGCTCATTTACTAGAATTAATGTATTTAGTGTTAACTCTGGAAGTGGAGACTCCATTCTGACCAAACTAAGCTTCCTAGAGCAAAATACACATCATGTCAGGAATGAACGCTGAGTGGGCCTGAAACCCCCGGGATCTCGCACAGCTCAGAGATTGGGGCAACAGGCAACAATATGCATTTGTTTTGCTCTGACACACACAATTCTCCCCCCCCCCCATGCTTTACAAAGAAATAAACCCACTTGGCCAACCCTGATTTAAAAAGAAAATAAGCACCCTGAGCACATGTTGTGAGATGTTTAGAACTTCCTGGAACCACAGAAGTCTCTGGTGGCTAAAGCAAGGGCTCAGTGAACTGAGCATGCTGGGACCCCAAGCTGGGACGGGGAGGAGGGGCAGCAGCAGCAGCAGCCCAGGCCCAGCCCTGGATGCCCCACTCACCTGGGGGCTTCTGGCCAGGCGCCCCCCCTCGCCACTGGCAAGGACCTCGCCCCCTCCATCCTTGGCCATCAGCTGCAAAAGAAAAGGAAGAGCGGTCAGCTCCTGCAGGGACGGGCCGCTGCTCTCCGCCCCCATCCGTATCTGCGCCCTTCCCCGCCCCGGGGAATTTCCTACCTGCTTCCAGACCCCACGGCCCACACTTTCTCACGGCCCTTCTACACGTGCGCGCGCGGGAGGGGCCTCTCCCAGCCCGGCCACCCCGCCCCGGGGGACGGTGGCGAGTCTGCTCCGCGGGCCTAGTCGACGGAGAGAGGAGCCACTTCCTCCTGGGGGGTCGCGCTCGCTCTCTCTCGCTCGCTCTCCCCGCAGACAGGCCCGATTCCCCCCGCCGGGCGAGACGGAGCCCCCTTTGCCGGCACCCGGCGCCCGCCTCCCCGCTCTCACCGGCCCCTCTCGCCGCCGCCGCCGCCGCCGCCCTCGGCGCCGCTCAGCTCCGGGAGGCACCTGCCGGCGACCATCGCCCCCTCCGGGTCCGGCCGCTTCCACTTCCTCCTCTTGGTGCTCGGGCGGCGGCGGCGGCGGCGGCGGCAGGCGAGTCCCCTCCCAGCCGAGGAGCCTCGCCCTCCGGCGGAAGGAGCCGCTTTCCCCGCTCCCGATCCCCCCGGAATGGGGAGGGGGGGGGGTCTCGCGGAGGAGGCCGCGCACGCAGGGCGCCCCCGGGCGCCTGGGGATGGCGCTTGCCCGGCGACGGGTGCGCGGCGGGGGGGCTGCGCTGCAACGCGGCCCCCCTTTCGGCGAGGTTTGGGACTCGGCGTTCGCTGCGCGAGGGCGCAAGAGTCGCCCCTCCAGGGGCAGCCAGCCGCGGAACGACGAGCAAAGCGGGATGGGGGCGGACGGGCCGCTGGCCAGCAGCTGCTAAGGTGAGGCGGCCTGTTCCGTCAGCCAACACAAGCCCGCCTGGGAGGGGCAGGGCTGGGGCGTCTGCACGCCGATACAAGCAGGCTCTGGATGCCCGCCCTGGGGGGCACAGCAGCAGGAGGGGCGACTGGGCTCCCATCGCGCTTGAGGGTTCTCTGGAAGGTCGAGCACTGACCGGCTCTTCGGGCTTTCTCAGCCCTGTGGGGAGATGCTGCCAGCGGGGACGGAATCCGGGACCTTCTGCACGCCGAGCAGCTGCTCTGCCACCGAACTCCGGCGGCCCATCCCTTCGCCAGGAGAGAGACCAAAGGCTCGGCAGGGGGCGAAATGCCGGACGGGGGGGGGGGGGGCGCTATTGTCCAGGCAGCTAAAGCGGGAGGCAGAAGCAGGAGGGGGCAGGAGCGGGGGGGGGAGCCAGCCAGGAAGGGAGGGAGGGAGGGAGGGAGGGGGCCTTGCTTCACGGCGCCCCCACCCAGCAAGAAGCCTGCGCGTTCCAAAGCCGCCCCGCGTAAAGGGGCCGCGGGAGGAAGGCGAAAGCGTCTCGCTGTCCCTGCGCCCGAAGCGAGCAGCCAGCCCGGCCAGCGATGCCCCGAGCCAGGCCGGGTCCCGGGAGCACCAGCAGCCTCTTTCCCATCTCGGGCAGCCCGAGGATCCTCGCCCTGGAGACGGGGAGGAGCAGCGCGGGCCGAGGCATCCATCCCGGCGGACACATTCCTTCCCCGCCCGGGCGCCGCATTTGTCTTTCCAGCTGGCCTCGCCTGCCCCAAAGGCAGCAGCACAAACACCTTATTGGAGGCAGGAGGAAAACTCGGGGCGAGGGCGGTGGAAATATGTCGCAAGCGGCAAATTCCTGGACTCGGAGGGAGGGAAGCGCGCCTCCCAACACGCAGCTCCGGGGAAGGAGGGCGGATAATCCCGGGCAAGCAAATAAATGCAAGGAACCAGCCAGGCGGCGTTGGTCCGTGCTGCGAAAAGGTCCTGGGGATCCTGGAAGAGAGCCTCCAGGCAGGATCGTCTCAGCTGCGCTCTCGAGGCGCGAGGAAGGCGGGCCGGCGGCGCCTCCGCCTTGGGAGAGCGCGCTAGAGCAGCCGAGTTGCGATCCTCGGCCGCCGCTTTCCCGGGAGAAAAGCCCGCCTGGCCGGGCGGCAGAAAGGGTCTTACTCCCGAGGGAGGAGCTGCCGAGTGGGACCGTCGTCTCCGCGGGGGTCCCCTGCTTCAGGGACGGAGCAGACTTGCCTGGCCTTGGGTGCGGCGCAGCTCCACTGCGGGGGGGGGGGGGAGGCGGCAGAGTCGACCCCCTGCTCTCGGGCTCCCTTCGCAGAGCAGCGGCGCGGGGCGAGTTTCCAAGAAAGCACAGCCGCCCGCCGCGCTCTCCGCCCTCCTTCCCCCAGCCCGGCGAGCCCCGAATGGGGATAGACAGGGGGGCGCTTCCCTCCGCTCCAGCAGCGCCGGCCCGAGAGAGCAGTCCAGCCCTCCTGCTCCGGCCGCAGCTCCGACGGTCTGGCCCTGGCTCGCTCCGAAGAGGAGGAGCCGCCCCGCCAGCCCGGGACCCTTTCCTTCCCGTGGGCGCCTCGGGGGCTGCTGCAGGGCGCGCTCCGGCCGGAGAGTCCCTTCCGAGGGGCATCTCCGAAAGACGCCTCCGCCAGCAGCCCAGCCGGCGGAGGAGGGCCCCGGAGGGGCTCCTTTTCCGCTTGCAAGGAGAGCTCTGCCCGGCCGCAGCCCCCTTCCTGACCAGCGAGGACCTCTCCCTGCTGGCGCCCAACGGCAGCTCTGCTAGAGCCCCCTGGAGCAAGGCAGTCAAGCAGCTGCTGGGTGTGTAGAACAGGGAAGGTTTCTTGCTGACTTCGGACCCACCTGGACTGCATGCGCCTTACTTCCAGCAGCCTGGGCACAGACAGACCCTTCAAGGGGTGGACACGGGTGGCCCAAGCTTAAAGAACTGTCAGCCAGGCTGAAAGTGAAGTTAGAACTCTCTTAACCCTTCCCACTCTGCTTTTCTCTGCCTCCCTTGACCAGCAGCAAGGCAGCAGGTATCTTTTTGAGAGCAAACTTGGGAAAGCATTGTCTGCCCACAGTAACCAGCCCTGGCAGCTCAAGAGAGCCTCCTTATTTAGGAGCAGTATACTGCAGAATACCAAGCAGTGGGGGGGGGGGGGGGCGGAGAGAGTTCTTGACTTCATATTGTGCTAGAAATGCTTCCTTGGGCCAGGGCTGCTCTGATTTCTGCAGAAATCCCATCCTCACTTCTCAGGGGTTGGTTTGGATGATGCTGGAGAGCAATTACCTCCTGTCTTTGTGTTTGTGTAGCTGCAGCTCTGAAAAATCCAGGCTAAGGTCAGGCAAGGTGAAGCTGCTGTTACACAGGCAGAGAACGTAAGAGTCTGGCTGCAGCTGGACCCAGCCAAAGGCCAGCATCCTGTTGTCGTGGTCAACCACAAGGACCTTAAGGGGAAGCCCAGAAGCAGGACTTGAGCTGAACTGCTGTTCAGGAGTTCAGAAATGCATGAAAGGGTGTCTGAGCCAGCCCAGAGAGCCCCACTGCCCAGTAGGATAGCTGGCCCACTGCCCCTTCTCATAGAATCATAGAAGAGTTGGAAGAGACCACAAGGGCCATGGAGTCCAACCCCCTGCCAAGCAGGAAACACCATCAGAGCACTCCTGACATATGGTTGTCAAGCCTCTGCTTAAAGACCTCCAAAGAAGGAGACTCCACCACACTCCTGGGCAGCAAATTCCACTGTCAAACAGCTCTTACTGTCAGGAAGTTCTTCCTAATGTTTAGGTGGAATCTTTTTTCTGGTAGTTTGGAACCATTGCTTCGTGTCCGCTTCTCTGGAGCAGCAGAAAACAACCTTTCTCCCTCCTCCATGTGACATCCTTTTATATATTTGAACATGGCTATCATATCCCCCCTTAACCTCCTCTTCTCCAGGCTAAACATGCCCAGCTCCCTTAGCCGTTCCTCATAAGGCATCGTTTCCAGGCCTTTGACCATTTTGGTTGCCCTCCTCTGGACACGTTCCAGTTTGTCAGTGTCCTTCTTGAACTGTGGTGCCCAGAACTGGACACAGTACTCCAGGTGAGGTCTGACCAGAGCAGAATACAGTGGCACTATTACTTCCCTTGATCTAGATGCTATACTCCTATTGATGCAGCCCAGAATTGCATTGGCTTTTTTAGCTGCCGCGTCACACTGTTGGCTCATGTCAAGTTTGTGGTCAACCAAGACTCCTAGATCCTTTTCACATGTACTGCTCTCAAGCCAGGTGTCACCCATCTTGTATTTGTGCCTCTCATTTTTTTTGCCCAAGTGCAATACTTTACATTTCTCCCTGTTAAAATTCATCTTGTTTGTTTTGGCCCAGTTCTCTAATCTGTCAATGTCGTTTTGAAGTGTGATCCTGTCCTCTGGGGTGTTAGCCACCCCTCCCAGTTTGGTGTCATCTGCAAATTTGATCAGGATGCCCTTGAGTCCATCATCCAAGTCGTTGATAAAGATGTTGAATAAGACCGGGCCCAAGACAGAACCCTGTGGCACCCCACTAGTCACTCTTCTCCAGGATGAAGAGGAACCATTGATGAGCACCCTTTGGGTTCGGTCAGACAGCCAGTTACAAATCCACTGAGTGGTAGCATAGTCAAGTCCGCATTTTACCAGCTTCTTTACAAGAATATCATGGGGCACCTTGTCAAATGCCTTGCTGAAATCAATTCTCTGGCTGCCTCCTCCAGCCCCCAACTTGCTGCTCTTGCACACCTCCTAGTGCTTCCTGACCTGGGACAGGAGAGGAGTTATTTTTAATCCGGCTGAACTGGCCTAGCGCCTGTTGTCCACTTCTGCTTGGCCGGGACTCCTTATCAGAACGGACAGGAAGGCAGACGCTCCCCCAAGACGTGGCTGGTGATAGGAGAAGGAACACGGCTTCTCAGGGCCGGATGGGAGAGAGCAATGGGGAAGAGGAGGCACTGTAGGCCCTTGCCCCTTTTCTGCCCCTGGGCCAGAAAGAGACATTCAACCACAGCCTACTGGCGTTGATTCTTAGGAGAAACCTCCCACACCCTATTCTGCTCACAGAGATAAAACCTACAAAATTCATTGGGGAGAGGGAAATGCAAACTGTAGCTCAGAGGATCTCCCAACCGCTATGAGTGCCCTGGCCAAACTACAGTTCCCGGGATTCCTGGGGGAAATCCATGACTGCGCAAAGTGGTGTGGTGCTGCTTCTCCCCCCGACATCGGGGCCCAGCTGTCACCCTGCAAGCCCCTCGGAGGCATGAAGCGTCCCCAGGAAACACAGAAGCTGCCTGAGGCCCCTGGATTAGAAAGGGAGGGAAAGGAGTCCGAAGGGAGTCGGAGGGTGGAGACTGAGGGGAGCGCAAACAAACCATACTGAAATGTTCTGAGGGAGGGCAAGTTCATTTAAAAGTTTTATTCTTTTATAAAATCTCTTTCCAGACAGTTTCATAAGATAACGAATAAATTACTGAATGAGAGCTTTATTTTGGAATACTGAAAAAAAGAGAGGCTTCTCTAAGTACTAAAATGTTAAGGGAAATAAACTAGAAATTGCTTTTTTTTGTTTCTGTTTAGAAAAAAATAATAATACCCTAAATACAGAGACATCATCATTCACCCAGAAATTCTGCCACAGTGTGGGGGACACGCCCTCCAAAAATGGAAAACGGGCTCCAATTTGAAAGACAACAACAACAATGAAGAGAACACAACAACCCCAAAGTGGAGGATGTGAGACCAGAAGACGGGGGATTTCGAGGGCAGCAGAAGAATCTGAGGTGGGGCAGCAAGGAAAGAGAGCCAGTGTGTGTGCCCCAGCAGAATTCCCCGTCTGGCTCCTCCCACCTGGAATCTGGGGAGGGGAGGGCTGGCAAGAGAGGGCCCGCCCCACAGTCACAACGGGGTCTGGGCAGAGGCCCCAGAAGCCAAGAGAGTGGGAAGCCCAGGTTCATCCAGGGGTGGAAGCCCAGAGGGTGGGTGCCTTGGGGCAGGCTCTGCTTGCTGTCCTCTCCCTGGGCTGGGGGCGCCTGGAAAGCCGCCAGCCTCCTGGAAGTGCACGGATCCCGCTAGCACTTAGCCCAAGTACTGTTAACAGTGATGTGTCCTTATGGCTTTGGGGGAGAGATCACAGGCCACGCACCTTCCATCCCTGTCTTGTGCTGAAACCCAAACACTGTCATCGAGGAGGCTGCCAGGAGAGCTTCTGACGGGAAACAAGGAGGGGGCTGCCCCAAACCCACAGAAGATGAGAACTCTCCTCAGCCCGGAAGGGGAGGGCAAATGGTCTGGAGCACAAACACAGAGAGACACGAGAAGAACTGGGCGGGCAGCAGGGTGGGGCAGCTACAGAAGAGCACTCAGGGACAGTCCTGACCCCCCCCCATGGTTGGGTGGACTGCCTGGGCTGCCCCACCTCCTGCAAGGTGGGCAGTTCCAAGGGAGTGAGCAGCGCTGGTCCCCCCCCCAGCTGACAGGGGCCTCGTCGGTGTCGCGTTGGCTACTGGAAAGAAAAGGGGCTTGGGGTGCCAGGCTGCCTAGTGGGCCTTCTTGGGGGGCCAGAGCACTCCTCTGCATCCCTCTGCCGAAGACCCCTGCCGGGAAAGGCAGCAGAGGCCCCCCCAGGCACATGGCCTCACGCCCTTCTTCCCTCCGCAGGCCCCTCTCTTCCTTTCACGCAACGTGGTCTGGGGCTGGCAGCTTTTGCCTGAAAGGGCTCCGAGGAGGCAGACGGGCCCTAGAATCCATACTTGGCCTGCGTCTGACGCCGACTGAGCTTGTTCTCGGCCCACGTGTTCTTCAGCTCCAGCTCACGCTCTTTTGCCTGCCCCAGAAAGAGAGGGAGGAGGTGGAGGCTCAGAAGCAAGGCCCTTCGCTTGGCAGGGCGCCTGTCCCACCCGCACCACCAAGCGTGGACACCAAGACACCCGCACTGCCCCAGTGGCCTGACCCACTCTTGAAAACAGGGCTTGGTTTGGGGTTTCTGGACTTCAGCCGCAAACGGGCAGCAATGCTGAGCATCAGGCCAGGGCACATGATTTTCCTCCCAGAGGATGCTGGACTGCATCTCCCATCAGCCCCAGCCGTCAGCCAGGAGGTGATGGTGGATGTTGCAGTCCCAAAGTGTCTAATTTGTAATAGTTTGGAAAATCAATAAAAATAATTGGCAAAGTGTCTGGTGGGCCATGGATGGCCCACAGCCCCTGCTCTAGAGCAAACCCTGCGGGAGCCCTGGGCAGCAGAAGAGGACCCACTTTGCCAACTGCTGTGGCTTCCAGGGCACAAGATCCAAACTAGGGTGACCAGGGGGGCAGGGAGGGGGCAACCCGGCAGCCTCACCTGGTGAATCAGATATGTGATCTGGTGCTTCCTCCGCTGTTGCCCCGTGGGCTGCTCCCCTTTTTTCTGGAGAGAAACAGAGACAGGAGTTGTGATTACCAGCAGAGCAGGAGGGGGGAGGGAAGGCTCCCCCTGCGAGGGAACGGAGGGGCACCCTCACCTTGCTGAAGGACTTCATGTTCTGCTCCTCTGTCAAAGACTTGGTCAGCCACTGCTGGGCGCCGCTCAGCTGGTCGTCCCCCTTGATCTCCACAAAGTTGATCTCTTCCCGCCCGCGGTTCCGCTTGCCTTGCAGACGCTTGAACTGAGCAAGGGACGGGAGGAGGGAAGAGGGATTCAGTCTGCTGAGCATCCCAAACACGATTAATCCCAGGCCCATTGAGGCCGGGCTGGAGCTGAAACAGCCAGAAGCCCCTTTTGCAGTGTCCACAGCCAACCAGCCCCCCTCCTGGACCTCCTGCGGAAGAGCAAGTGGATGCAGATGAACTGCCTCCTTTGAGCAGTCCCGAACCAACCTCTAACCTTCACTTCTAGGGGGGGGGGGGAAACCACTTTCTGCTCACTCAGGGGACAGAAATGGGGGTGGGAAGTGGGAGGGAGAGGCCATCCTTTCATAAGACCAGAGAACAAAACCTTCCACTTCTGGGGGTCCTATCCTGCCCCCCTGGTTCTAAGTAGAAGGCCCTGTTTAGAGTTGCTGAAAGCTAGAAGCCAAGAAGATGTCAGACCTGCACCCACACCTCTTGGGTGGGGCTGCTTGTCCCTACCTGCCCGGCAGCCTTGGAATCCAAGTTCTGCAGTCCCTGCCAAGTACCAGAGACCCCCTCACCCCCAAACGCTGGCAGGGCCACCACAGCCGGAGGAGAGGGTGCCCCTCCCCACCCCACCCCACCAGTAAGGGGGCCCTGCTGAGAGCAGCTTCTCACCGCTTCATCGTCCATGAAGGAGGAAGAAGCGCCTTCGCTGCTCAGCTCTTGGGGCGGGCCCAGCTCCGGGTCGGTGTCCGAGTAGTAGCTGCTGCTGCTGTAGTAATCCTGCTGCAGAGGAAGCCAGGTGGGGGAAAGGATCTCCTCAGCACCAGGAGAGGAATCTGCTGCAGGACCAGCCACTTTGCCTGCCACCCGTCCCCAAGCCACCCCCCATGCCCATCCCAGCCTCCTTCCCGGAAGCCGCTCGCCCTCCCCACTGTGCCAGCCACCCTTGAGGCTCAACCCACCAGCTGCAGAAGGAGCCTCTGGCTCTGGCCCTCTCACCTGGTAGTAGGGGCTGGGGCCGCTGGCATCGCTGCAGCCAGGGTAGAGCGCATAGTGCTGCCCGCCATAGTCTTCACCAGGCTTGGGGGCCCAGCCGTGGGAAGCCGAGCTGGCCCCCGGCCCCGTCTTGAACTCCAGCGGGGCGTTGGCAGCTGCATCCTGGCTCTCTGGCTCAGGGTCCGGCTCCGTCCCAGGGGGCAGATCATCTGGCACCACGGGGCCAGGGTAGGCGTAGGCCTCTGGACTGAGGGCTGGTGCATCGCTCCGGTTGGACAGGGAGAAGTAGTTCTCGGGGGCCACCTCCTCGTCGCTGTCATTCTCCTCCTGCGTGATCTGCTTGGTCACCTGCAGGGCGGCGCTCTTGGCGGCCGCCTTGATGGCTGATGGGGAGGGAGTCGTGGTCGCCGTCACGGCCGAGGGTGCCTTGAGGGGAGGCTTTGGCTTGGAGGAGGGCGGGCGTTTGGCAGACTTGGCTTCCGGGGAGCTCTCGGCAGCAGCAGCAGCCGCTTTCCTAGAGAAAGCATAAGGGAGCAGCAGCCGATTCGTCTCTTTCACCGTCAGGTTCTTGGGCTGAGGAAGTAGAGCAGACAAGCCGGAGCCCTCGCTCTGGGCCTGGAGGGCGGAAGACATAGGGGAAGGTGAGGCAGGGGCAGGAAGGACTACATCCACCTGGGCCTGCTGGCAAGGGGACGGCGGGAGCCACAGCAGCCCCTCCTTCACCCAGGAAGCTGCACCAAGCCAGGCAACAATAGCTGCCTCAGGGAAGGAGCCAAGCAGGAACTAGCCGTGCCTTCCCAGAAAGACACGAGCTGTGGCTGACCGTGAAGCCTGCACTGACAGATCGACTGAACTTTGTCTCACATGTGAGATTTCACTAACATGACTAATCCAGAGAGGCAACTCAACCCCAGAGGGCCAGGATGGACATTCAGGGGCCTCTCCCTGACTAGGGGCAAACACTTTCCACTGAAAGCAGGAGCACCACTTGCCCAAGTCCTCACCTGGAAAGAGGGGTGCTTCTTTGCTGGTTCATCTTCCTCGGAATCCGACTGAAAGAGAGAGAGCAGAACTGAGTGCAGGGAGAGAGAGGGAGAGAGAGGGAGAGAGAGCGCTATTTTGAATCCAATGCAGATCTGGACTGGGACAGAGGTAGACAGAGCAAAAGGTCTCTACATTTTCAACATATATATATATATATATATCTACCTCTGTCCCAGTCCAGATCTGCATTGGGTTCAAAATAGTTTTTTACACAGGAAATTGTGTGAACACGTGGAATTGTTTTGTCATTGTTTGTATATATGAAATTGCTTCTAACAATGATGCTACCAGAAATTTTATGGTAATTAATCACAAAGGCAATAAAGTAAGTAACAAACAACCCTTCTCTCAACTTAATTCACTCAGATCTTAACACTGCTAGGCATATGGACTGCAAAAACCTGTATTTGCAGTACAGTTTTTTCTTACGTTACATTAGTCCTACTCAGAGTCACCTACTGAACCTAATGGATGTGACTAAATAGGGTCCAAAAATTTCAACTGGTCTACTCTAACTTAGCTAAATAGAACCCAGGTATTGTTTGTATTGTGGGCCTTGGATGACTTATGCATGAGAAGGGTGCACATAAATTTTACTTGGAAAACAAACAAAAAAAAGGTTTCCCCCGTTGCATGGATAGGAAGAAACATTTGGCAACTCCTCCTCCCTTCCCTCCTGCTGCAAGTAAGTGATAAGGACAGACCCAGCAGCTCCTAGAAAGCAGAAACAGCAGCGGTCTTTGTGTGGAGCTTTGCAAGAGGGCCCAGGGAGCGCCTCCACCAGCACCACTCCCTGAGGCGAGTGCCCTTTTCCCCACAGCCTTCCTTCTTCGCCCTCCAGTTTTAGCTTAGAAGTGCGATCCAAAGGTCAAGGAAGGAATCAGACCACAAAAGGCAAACCTTGGCACTCCAGCCAAGCAGAATGATGAACATCTTGGATTCCAAAAAAAGCAGCAGGTTCCCAAGCTCTCACAAAACCTATCAGTTGCTGGGCAGCGCCCACTGCGGGTTGAGAGAGGTGTGGGCGGGGAGCCTTGAGTTCATCAACTCTTCACCACTTGCCCATGTTTGCTCCCTCTGCTTTTCAACAAGCTGCAATCCACCAGGTCCATCTCCCTTCATATACACTGACTGGCACACGAGATTCCCAGTCCTACTTGCAGAAGTAGGGGACTGAGCCTCCTACCTTCTGCATGTAAAGCAGATACTCTAGCAATAGGCTGCAGGCCTTTCCCCCAAATAAAGTTAAGATTCTAGTCCTCATGTTTCTAAATAATACTGAGTCCATCTTACTCAGTACTGTCCAGACTGGCAGGTGGCAGTTCCCCCGAGTTTCAGGCAGCGGACATTGCTAGTCCCACCTGGAGACAGCCCATCCAGACCCACTGAAGCAAACGGACTTGATAGCCACTGTCAGTCACAATGGGTCTCCTCTGAGTAGGGCAAGATCCCACTTGGGTCCAAAGTAACAAAATGAATTTCACAAAGGACAAATGTAAGGTTCTGCACTTAGGCAGGAAGAACCAGCTGCACAAATATAAGATGGGGCACCTGGCTTGCCAGTAGTACCTGTGAGAAGGATCATGGGGAAGACAGGCGAACTAATATCAGTGTACTGGAAGAAGCAAAGATGACCAGTGTTGAAGCAATGATTCTTCAACATCAACTTTGTTGGACTGGTCATGTTGTGTGGATGCCTGATGATCGTCTTCCAAAGCAACTACTCTATTACGAACTTAAAAATGGAAAACTCATGCTGGTGGTCAACAAAAGAGGTTTAAAGACTATCTCAAGGCAAATCTAAAAAAATGTAGTATAAACACTGACAACTGGGAAACACTGGCCTGTGAGCGCTCCACTTGGAGAACAGCCTTGACCAAAGGTGACATAGGCTTTGAAGACACTCGAACTCAGGACGCAAGGGAGAAACGTGCTAAGAGGAAGGCACGCTTGGCAAATCCACACCGTGATCAACTCCTGCCCAGAAACCAAGGTCCCCACTGTGGAAGGACGTGCGGATCCAGAATTGGCCTCCACAGTCACTTACGGACTCATTGTTAAAACCGTGTTTATGGAAGACAATCTAACTCGGCTATGAATGATCACCAAAGAAGAAAAAGAAGGGGTCTTGATAGATCACATGGCCCAAAGGTGTGATGCAGCAGCAAAAAAAGCTAACACTATTCTAGGCTGCGTCAACAGAAGAATAGTGTCCAGATCAAGGGAAGTAATAGTCCTGCTTTATTCTGCCTTGGTCAGACCACACTTGGAAGACTGTGTTCAGTTCTGGGCACCACAATTTAAGAAGGATGTAGACAAGCTGGAAGGTGTGCAGAGGAGGGCAAGCAGGAGGATCAAGGGTCTGGAAACTAAGCCTTATGAGGAACAGTTGAAGGAGCTGGGTATGCTTAGCCTGGAAAAGAGGAGACTGAGAGGAGCTAGGACAGCCATCTTCAAGAAGGGCTGTCACATGGAGGAGGGAACATGCTTGTTTTCTCTTGCTCTGGAGGGGAGGACTCAAACCAATAGATTCAAGTTACCAGAAAGGATATTCTGACTAAACATCAGAATATGTTTCTGACAGTAAGAGCTGTTTGGCAGTGGAACAGACTCCCATGAGAGTGGCGGACTCGCCTTCCTTGGCTGGCTGGCCGGCCGGCCATCTGCCCTGGAGGCTCCAGCTGAGATTCCTGCATTGCCGGGGGTTGGACTAGATGACTCTTGGGGCCCCTTCCCAGTCTAAGACTCTATTATTCTCATGCTTGTTGATAGCCTTCATAAAGATACTAAATATTTCATTTAGTATTTTATGCTGTGTAATTTGCTACAGTATTAAAAACTGCTTTCTGATTTAATAGCGAGTTCTTAAACTGTACATGTTTCCTGCAGGAAGATGTGGCAAGATGGGAAGATGCCAGCCGAGTCCAATATGCTGCAAGCATATTGTTTTCGAGGTGCTACCATGAGACTCTCTGGGCTGCATTGCACACCAGTCCTACTCAGGAGGAGACCCACTGACGATAAGGGACAGGGCCAAAGGGGGACGCCAGTGGCACCATGCCTCCGTTGCCAGGGGTCTACTCTCGAGTCGGCCTTGCGGGCTCCTCCTGTCCCTCCCCGCCGAGGAAGCGGGCGGGCGGGCGGCGGTCCCGATCCTGCGCTCTTCCTCCACGAAGGACCCCCAGGACACTCACGTCCCCCAGATGAGGCGCCGCGATCCGCACGGGCTGCGTCCTCTTCTTGCCCGGGGCCCGCTCGGAGGCGGCAGCGGCCGGGGCCAGAAGCGGCGGCGGGGACGAGGCCGGGATAGGCCGCGGCGCCGAAGGAAGTGGAAGGCCGGCTGCGAGGGGCCGGTGGGGCTGCTGCTGCTGCTGCTGCGAAGCCGGGCCCGCGCCGGCTTTGGGCGGCGGGAGGGCGGAGAAGAGTCCGCGGCCGCCTCGCCGGCTCAGCTCCCGGCCCCTCTCCTGCTCCTCTGTCGCCGCTTCTTCGTCGTCGTCGTCGTCGTCGTCTCCGTCTGTCCCTCCTCCCTCCTCCTCGGCCGCGTCGCTCTCCTCCTGCTCCTCCTCCTCCTCGCTGCTGGCGTAGGCCACCAAGGACATGGCCTCCCCCTCCTTACCGCCGGCTGCTCCTGCTACGCGAGGCCGAGGCTGCGCCCGCCGCACTAGGCCGCGCTCGCTTGAGCGTGAAGCCCGCTAGGCCGCAGCGGTCGCCATGGCAACGCCCCCGCCGCCGGAAGGAAGGCCGGATGAGGAGGCGGGCTCCGGGCTCCCCCCGCCCCCTCTTTCCCTTCTTCCTTCCCTCTACAGAGGCGGCTCGCTCCAACCTCCGACTCGGCTCCGGGCAATGGCGGCCGCCGTGGAAGGAGGAGGCGGCGCGGGGCTTTCGCCTTCTTCCTCCCTCAGTGCGGGCGCGGGGAGGGAGAAACTACGACTCCCAGGAGCAGCCGCGCCGGAAGTAGCCGCTGGGCCACCGGCATGGTGGCGCGCGGTGGCTGCCGGGAAGCAGAGTCCTGGGTGGCGCCCGCTCCGCTTCCCTTTCCTCCCTCGCCTCCGACCTCCAGGGAGGGAATGTCACGGCTCCCATCAGGCACTTCGCCCGCCCGCCCGCCCGCCCGCCCGCGCGGAGTCAAAATGGCCGCGGGGGCGGGGCGGGGGCGGGGCTCCTTTGTCAGCCGCCTGAGGCGCCTCGCCCTCGAGAGGCGGAGGAAGCCTGGAATGGTGGCTCCTTGCCGCGAGGCTGCTGTTTCCCCGGGCCGGGCGGTTCATCTTGGCGAACCCCTTAGGATCCCGGCCCCCCCCCCGCCCCCGAGTCCGAGCAGCGCCGGGCCGCCTGGCTCCTGCCGGGGAGGCGCCAGTCCCGATCCCCTCGCCACGAGCGACTGAGAAGAAAAAACCGCGTCCGAAGCGAAGGGCTTTCCCGGCCGCGAGCGGTTCCTGGGCTGGCGCGGCTGCTGCCCGGCCGCGGGGGAGACGGGCGCCACCCCGGAGGGCCGCCCCAGGGCGGGGCGCCGCCTCGCCTCCCTCCGCTGCCCCCGCCTCCTGGCGGCCGGGGGCGGGGAAAGGCGGAGGCGGAGGCGGAGGAGGCGGAGCCGGGCCTCCCTCGCCAGCCTCCCTCGCCACCGCTTTTCAAACACAAACAAGCGCCCCCGGGGAGCCCAGGCGCGCCTCCGCCAGCCCAACTGTTGCGCGGCGGAGGCCCGGAGAGCAGCAGCAGCGCCCGCCGGGAGGAGCAGCCCCAGGAGGCCCGGAGGCGGAGGAGGCGGAGGCAGAGGCAGGGGCAGAGGCAGGCCGCCCGCCGCCCCCGCCGCCGCGCCATGTCCCGCTCCAACCGGCAGCGCGAGTACCAGTGCGGCGACCTGGTCTTCGCCAAGATGAAGGGCTACCCGCACTGGCCCGCCCGGGTAAGGCGCCGGCGGGCGGGCGGGGAAGGGCGGCGGGAAGGGGCCTCGCAGCGCGGCCGAGGCCCGAGGCCCGGGGCTCGGGCGGGAAAGAGGCCGCGTGGCCCGCCGGCGGGAGAAGCCGCCGCAGCCGGGCCCGGGCGGGCCGCGGCCCAGCGCCAGGCGGGCGCTGCCAGCCAGAGCCGCCCTCCGGGGCCCGGAGGCGGGTCCCTTCGGCCTGGCCGCGCGGGCTTGGGGGCGGGCGGAGAGGCACCTGGCGGCGGCGGCGGCGGCGCGTGGAGCGCGGCCCCGTTTCCACGGGGAGGGAGAAAGAGGGGCTGCGCTGGGGAGTCGGGGAGCCCCCTCGGCGGACGTGGGCCGCGAAGCCCAGCCCCCTCGTGGCCGGGAGTTCCCAAGGCGGGCCCAGCCGAGGCGGCCGGGCGCAGCACGAGGCGCAGGGGAGGCCTGCTCCAGGCAGCCGCCTTGCCTTCCGCCCGCCCGCCCGGTTTCTGCTCGGAGGGCAACGGGAGGCCCTTTCTTTACTCGTCATTCATTCGGTAGAAATAGTTGCCTGCAATTATAGCAATATACTAATACTGAGGAGCAGAATTCTTTGGGATTGAAAAGCGTCCAGTTATTTGCTCAGAAACCCAAGTGGCCGCAGCACTTGCTAAATCCCGGCTGCTGCCTGGTTCACTCAACCTGAAACAGTGTTCCCCAAAGTTTGGTCTCCAACTGTTTTTGGACTACAATTCCCATCATCCCTGACCACTCGTCCTGCTAGCTAGGGATGATGGGAGTTGTAGTCCAAAAGGACCTGGAGGCCCAAGTATGGGAAGCACTGACCTAAAAGGAGGAAGTGGTCATAATGCCCTCCAGGTGTTGTTGGACTACAACTCCCATCACCTCTCACCATTTTCCATGGTGGCAGGCAGGGACTGATAGGAATTGGAGTCCAGCATTGTCTGGAGGGCACCATGTTGGCTATTCCTGACCCAGAACGCTGTTGGCCAACTAAGTCCAAACCCTCTGAAAATAACAGCCCCAAGTTAAGTCACAATCATTCATTTCAGTGAATTGAACTCTGAGTAGGACTAACACTGGATACAGTTTGACGGACCCCCTCTGGAGGTGGTGAGATCTTTTTCCTTGGAGGTTTCTGAGCAGAGGCTGGACAGGCATCTGTCAGCGATGCTTGAGCTGATATTCCTGCATTGCAAGGGGTTGAACCACCTGACCCTTGGGGTCCCTTCCAACCAGACTGTGCTATGATTCCAGCCCTTTCTGTTGAATCCCACTGATTTGTCATAGGCTAAGTTTACTACACGGGTGGCGCTGTGGTTTAAACCACTGAGCCTAGGGCTTGCCGACCAGAAGGTCGGCGGTTCAAATCCCCACGACGGGGTGAGCTCCCGTTGCTTGGTCCCTGCTCTTGCCAACCTAACAGTTCAAAAGCACGTCAAAGTGCAAGTAGATAAATAGGTACCGCTCCGGCGGGAAGGTAAACGGCGTTTCCGCGCGCTGCTCTGGTTCGCCAGACGTGGCTTAGTCATGCTGGCCGCACGACCCGGAAAAACTGCCAGCAGACAAACGCCAGCTCCCTTGGCCTATAGAGCGAGATGAGCGCCGCAGCCCCAGAGTTGTCCGCGACTGGACCTAACAGTCAGGGGTCCCTTTACCTTTAAGTTTACTACATGGTGTGGTGTTTCTTTTCTTTTTATGGGTGTTCTTAGCCACCCTGGGCTGTGAATGAGGAAGGCTAGCATGCAAGAGGTGGCACTGATGGGTCTGTCCCAGGAATGTGGTTTCTGAGCTCAGAGGCTTCCTCCCACCAGCAGCCAAAACAACTAATCCCCCCCCCCATTTACACCAGATCTTCCTGTTTCAAAATTTCGTCCTATGTTGGTGCGGAGCTAGCTTCTACTCAGAGCTGCAGGGCCTTCTCTGGCATGGCCCCAAGGCTATGGAAATCTCCCTCGAGAGAGAGATCCACCGGGCCGCTTCTCTGCAGGCTTCTCAAAAACAGATCATGGAGCATTTTGTTTCAGTTGACTTTCTTTGAACAACTTTCTTTGCTGGCCTTGCTGTTTGTTTCAACCCCGCGCCCCCTGTTTTGTGGAGTTGGATCATAGAGTGGTAGAGCTGGAAGGTTACCCTAGGGGTCATTGAACCCACCCCCACCCCAATCACAGCTAAATAATTCCTGGGAGCACCTCTGCATAAAAACTTCCAAGGAAGGAGAATACACCACCTTCCCATGGTGTTTTATGATGATTATTTCTAATAAAAATAACAATAGTTGTTAGTTGCTTTTTAAAAGAAATACTCTTGTTCCTTGTTGGATGTTGTCATGGTGGGGGTGTCACTTTCCTCATGCAGACCTCCTGTGCCGCCGCAGAGTTCCCCTGCGTGATTTTTGGAAAGGGGTCTGAGCTGCCACATTGGCCTCTAAAGACCCCTTTACTACCTTTGCTTATGGCAGTTGGATTTGGGTGGGGTGTCACCCCATTTTGAATGAGGATACCTACGCAAAGGGGGTGAGTGTAGTGTTTGTTAGGTCAAGAGCAGCGTTAGAAACTGAGATATGAAATCTAGGAGCTAAATGGCACCTTAAACCTAGGTTATGGGCACAACAATGGAATGTCTAGCCATGCTTTTTAATAATATGAATACAAAGCTGAAAATGAATGAACTGCAGCTAAAATCTTATGTTCATTTTTCACATGGTCTAGTCCTCATCTGAAGACTGCAAAAAACTAAGCCATACTTCCCCCTGCCCGCCTCCCCTAATATTCTTATGAGGGTCCCTTCTCCAATCCTCAGAGAGTAGTTGGAAGGGGGGAGGCAGCAGAAGGTCCTCCTTTCGTTCCAGCCAAGGCAGTTTTAATCTGAAATCTTAGGTGCAGTACTGCGCATTAGTGAAGTTCCCTGTCGCAGAAGGCAACTAGAACAACAGGAGTTTCGAACGCTGGTCAAGAGCATTAGCCAAAAGCTAAACCTCTCGATTTCCTCCATCTGTAATAAAGGTAAAGGTACCCCTGCCCGTACAGGCCAGTCGTGTCCGACTCTAGGGTTGCGTGTTCATCTCGCTCTAGAGGCCGTGAGCCGGCGCCGTCCGAAGACACTTCCGGGTCACGTGGCCAGCGTGACGAAGCTGCAGTTGGCGAGCCAGCACCAGCGCAGCACACGGAAACGCCGTTTACCTTCCCGCTGTAAAGCAGTCCCTATTTATCTACTTGCACTTAAGAGTGCTTTCGAACTGCTAGGTGGCCATCTGTAATAATGTGGAGTTATACCAGCCTACCTTACAGAGATGTTAAGAGGATTGTTGACATAATGTTTGGTTTTAGCCCGTTAAGCCCTTTTAAAAAGCTCCGTATAAGTACATGTGTGTCTTCTTGTTTTTACTTGTTGTGTCTTCAGTTATTTAATTATTTCTGTTTATTCCTGTAACCATGAGGGCTAGAAACTTGGGGTTTTTATCAAAATGAAAAAAGGGAAATTCAGTAGTAGCTCATTTGATTAGAGCGTGGTGCTGATAATGCCAAGGTTTCAGGTTTGAACCCCGTATGGGATAGCTGCATATTCCTGCATTGCGCAGTGGGGTGGACGAGATGATCCTCAGGCAGTGCTCAAAATTAGCCAGGCGCGTTTTGCTACTGGTGTGGATCCAATTGTGCTCATGTAGAGAATTACTCAATGTAGAGACTTACTCCATAGTAATTTCCATTTCCACCGTGTGCGTTCCTCCTTCTTGCACACTGGGACAAGTGAATTTTGTAAGAGGAAGCTACAATCAAGCAATGTAGCTGAGCTCATAGAATTGTAGCATTGGAAGGGACCCTGAGGGTCATTTAGTCCAAACCCCTGGTGAATAGATCTTCCTTTGCAGCAACTGCAACCTGGATTCCAGTTGCCATTTGTCGCCTAGCTTATATACTCAAGTTTCTAACCCTGTCATGTCTCTTCCAACTCCACAATTCTATGGGTCTGTTGCTGCGAGAGAAACACTTTTGTACTTACTTCTGAGTAAACCTCCCTAGAACTTGGCTCCATGGCCCTCGAATGACCATCGGCATGATGAGCAGTGAAACCTGCATATATTTGCGTAAATATTTGTGTGGCTAAAGTTGGATACAGCCCATAAACTTTGTGTGTTTTGCCTGTCAATCTAGGATCCCCCTCCTTCTTCCAAGAGGCTATAGCGGGTGCCTTCCTTTAATCAATTCAATATTCCAGCTCCAGCAGTGTTGCCAAAATCTTGCCACACACACCCTCCTTGTTCACACAAACCAGCACAGCGCGTTTCTGGAACTTGTCTGCTGTTTGTTGTTAATTACATTATGTCCTGGCCCAAACCCCGCAGGGAGCCACTGTCAGCCAGTGCCACACGCCCCGTCGTCAGGGATGATGGGAGCACTGTCCCTGGTGTGGACAGTACTGAACTAGATGCCCCAATGGCCTGACTCTCTTCCTCTTTAAACCAGACTTTTGTGGGAAACCATGAGGACTAGAATCTTCCTCTGGCAGAAGGGATACAGCTCAGCATTCACAATTCACCAGGCACATTTTGCCCCTGGCTGTCGGCCACTTGTGACCAAGTGAAGATGCCCGGGTGCCAGGATGGCGCCTGACGCTCCCCCCATCTGGGGATCCTTGGGCCTTGCCTGTTTTCACACACTAACAACACATCCTGTAGAATTCTGTCTGTTATATTTTATCTGCACAATCGGAACATATTTCAGAAACCACAAAGTTGTTCTGACAAATACGACTTTCCAGCCGCCTGGCCCCAAAATGGCAACTAGACATTCCGTTTTGGCATCTGTAAACCTGGTTTAAGGAGCCATTTGGCTCCTCGCTTATATATCTGAGTTTCTAACATGGACGTGGTCGCAGCTCGATGCTTGGAGCACCTGCTTTGCATGCCAAGAAGTCCAGGGAGGACTGGCAGAGATCCGTACTTGAAGCCCTGGTGAGCTGCTGCCAGTCAGTGTAAGCAGTACTGGGTTAGACGGACCAGCAGCCTGTATAAGGCAGCTTCCTATACAGGGAGTGGAAGAGACCTTTCTAACCTAAAGCTTTATGATGGGGATGGCTGGCCTGCAGCCATCTAGATGTTGCACGACGGGCCTGCAGCCATCTAGATGTTGCCTGCAGCTCTCTAGATGTTGCACGACGGGCTCCAACTCTCCCAGTCCCTTAGCATTGGGGCCAGTCCTGATTGGGTCCTACAGGAGTTGGAGTTCAGCATCATCTGGGGGGTGTCGGATAAAGGGCAAATTTAGGGAGGAGCATGAGAAGCTGCCTTATACTGACTGGCTGGCAGATGTTCTTTGGGGTCTCTGGCTGGCAGGCTTCCCCAG
Source organism: Podarcis erhardii (assembly GCF_964252035.2). NCBI lineage: Eukaryota > Metazoa > Chordata > Lepidosauria > Squamata > Lacertidae > Podarcis > Podarcis erhardii. The sequence goes on from NC_138505.1 coordinate 158,991, forward strand.
CCCTTCCTGGTGATGCCAGGAGTCGCAGCTGCAGGGCATGTGCCCCAGGGCTGAGCTTTCCCCCAGGAACTTATTTTCATTTTCACAGGTGTTTAATTCCAGTAATCAGGGTGGGATGTTTTACATCAGGGCTGTTTGCGATTTTAATTCAGCGATTCTCCATCCCCCAAAGGCATCACTTTTAAATCTCTGGATCAAATAAACTTTCCAGTTTTCCACTCTAATATATATGTTCTGGAGTGGAAGCATACACGCCAGCTGGGTATCTTGCTTCCAACCCAACTGAACCCTGAGTGCCACCCAGGAGCATAAGTAGAACCTCTCCAGCATCAGAGCCCACAAAGCTTTTGCACTGCAAAATTTAATAGACTCATAGGGCTGGAAGGGACCCAAGGGCCATCTAGTCCAACCGCATATGATCACAGAACTTGTATCTGCTTAGGGGAGCCGTTGCGTATAAGGACACTGAGGACACATTGGATGGGAAACTGCGCGTTGCAGGGGGTTGGACTAGATGACCCTCAGGGGCCCCTTCTGACTCTTCCATTCTATGATTCTAAGCAAGATCACTTCCTGGAAGGCAAAGTGCCAAGAACTTTCCAGAAGTAAGGGCGGCTGGCAGAGGAGTGTTTCTCCACGATAAGGAAAGTAGATGAGCACGCTGTTCGTTTGGCGTAAGCCGATATAAACGAATGGTAGAATAATAGACGGCCTCTTGTGTCATATTGATGGTACTGGAGCTCGAGAGTCTCATCTTTGCTCCTGATTCACTCTCTTACAGAGGAAACGGGGCCTGCATTGTGCTTGAAAGGCGGCCACGGATTCTGGCTACGCTGACAAGCTCCTGTTATGTTATACCGATTAAACATTATATAAAGATAAACAATAAATGAGCTAGTCAGGGAACGCAGGAGAGGTGGAATGAGCTATGACCTAAATGCGTTTCTTTTGCATTCAGGTATTTCAAACCAGGTTGTTAAGGAGCATCGAGGCTGCAGTCCCACACCCAAAGCCACTTACCTGGGGGTAAGCCCCACTGAATTAAAAGAGACTTCTTCTTTTAAGTAGACATGCATAATAGGATTGTGCTAATGTAGCTCCACTTCTAAAATAATCCAGATTAAACTTCAGAAAACCCTGGTTTGTGTTTTTTCAATGTACCATTCCATGGGGCTGCTGCAGCTGGCCATGAGGGTCCTGAGTCCGTCCCCCGCCCCCAATCCTGGGGTGGCACTTTCCCCCATCTTTCATTCCATGGGGCCTGGGTTTCCCCACATCAGACACCCAGCTCCCTCTGCTGTCCCTGCAGGTGCAAACGTCCCGCTGCTCCAAAGGGAGCTGGGAGCCGCCCCAAGTGTGGGGTGCCCTATGGCGGCGTCTGCCAGGCCTGTTAATTTGCCAGGGCACCTTCTCAGGGTCGTGGCTTGATTTGCTGCGAGGGGCCAGGCGCCCCCAGAGTGGTCGATGGGGAAATGGATTTCTAGGTTGCCATGGCAGGAATCGAGTGGTCCTGTGTGGGCGCCTTTGGAAGACTTCCCAGCCGCACAGTGGAGGCCTGCTCAGGCCTCTCTTTCGAAGCAAGGGAGTTATGGGCACCTAGCAAAAACTTCCTCCTCCTCCTCCTCCTCCAGGCTGGCTTCCCTTGGTGTGCAGCCATTTTTGCCTCTGCCTGCACCGGCAGCCGTGTTTGCTGGAAACCCTGCTGCCACAGGGCCTGGGAATGGCTGCCTTTTGTCATTGCCGCTCTTGCAAAACAAAACAGAAACCGCCTGGCTCTCTTCTGCTGCCGCCTCTTTTCTTCTTCCTTCCTTGCTGTGGCCGTTGGGGGAGAAGGGGGGGGGAGGAGGCCTCTCCTACTCTCCCAAGAGGGAGCCAGGAAAGCCTTGCGGTTTGGGGGGAGGGGGGCTCTGTCCTCCACGCACAGATGGTCCCTGCTGGCTCTGCAAGAGGTGCTCCTGTTTCAGCACATCCAAGGCTCCTCTGGGCCATCACCCCATGGAGGCCAGCAGAGCAGGACCCCCGGCCCGGCTTGGCTTCTGGTGGATCTCCCAGTCCCCCACTTGGCGTGTGCTTCCTCCTGATGCAATTTTGTCTTCTATTTTCTATGTGCTTGGTGCATTTTGTTCAGTTCTAACACTTGGCCATCTTACATTACCAACCCAAACAATTGCAGTCTATTTTAAAACCCCTCAGAAGTTTTAAATGAGCACAGAAGCTTGACCCAGCAGACCTGATTTAACCGTCTCCATTTAGGCAGCTCCGAAGTGTTCATTGTTTCGATGCTGAGTGAATCAACCTGTTTGGAGGGTTTCTTAGCAAAAGGATGCAATTTATAGAGCTGAGCTCCATGGGGGGGTGACCTAACATCGCATTCCTTATTGCAGCTATATTGGAGCTGTTCAGTTTACAATTTGCAGAGTTTCAAAAGTCAAAAGTGGGCAGGTCCCTGCCCTCAAATGGCTTACAGTCCAAAGCAGAAAATACAGAAGACCTGGAGAGATTGAGAGATTGAGAGGAAAGAAAAATGGATGTTACTGCTATTATTTTATGGCTGTTAAAATACCCAAAGTTGGGCTAAGAAGGGAATAAACAAAGCGGTCAAAGTCAAGCAAAGTTGAATAAGAAATGAAGCAGAACGTAACTAAACAACCTGGTGATATAAATGCAGCGATTGTTAAAGCATGTTGAAATGTTGTTGTTGTTGTTTAGTCGTGTCCGACTCTTTTTTACCCCCTGGACCAGAGCACGCCAGGCACTTCTGTCTTCCACTGTCTCCTGCAGTTTGGTCAGACTTTGGTCATACCTTGGGTATTTTAACTGCCATGTTGAAATAAAAATGATTTATTCAGTGGAAGGAAGAAGTCTACTTGTGGGTCTGCATGGGGGGGGGGCAGGATAGGAGCTGGTGCCACATCAGGGGCAGGATTCAACCATGCAGGACAAGGAGGGGGCTGGCACTTTGCAAGGCTTTGGGCATCAGGGCAAAACCCATTTCTCATTGACCAGGCATTGCAAATGGACCCATTTACCTTTTTAATGATGTTTTGGGCCTGTTTCCTATTATAGGGTCACTTCTGGTGATACTTATTGCTCTCTCTTCTGATATCTGTTGATAAAGGGTAGTTTGTAAGTAGCTTGGTTATTAAAATAAATTACAGACTTGGGTGGGTTTGTTTGAGGGCAGGGGCAGTTCACTGAAGCTGAATGTTGGAAGATGCAGGACTGCTGCAGTGAGAGTTAAACTGTGGAACTCCCTCCCACTGGAGGTGGAGATGGCCACCAGCCTGGGTGGCTTTAATAGAGAGGGACAAAGTTATGCCGGGGGGGGGGGAGAGGGCCATGGAGGGCTCCTGCCCCCACAGCGGGAAGCAGCAATGCTGTGAATGCCAGTGGCTGGAAGAGCCCAGGACTTACGATAGGTCTGCTTGGGGGTTTTCTGAAAGAGGCATCTGTGAGTAAATGGGCCCCCTTGGGCCTGATCCAGCAAACGGGCTCTTCTTAGGTTCCTATGAGATGGTGGGAAACAAATAGGGCTTGGTTTCCCCTCTTGTGACTCTCTTGGAAAGGTGGCTAGTGGTTTCTGGTGATGGGCCGGGCCTCTTGGCTCCCAGCTGGAGCAGCAGGCAGAACTGGTCCCTCTGTTCCAGGCTGCTTCTGAACCCTGCTCTTCTGCAAAGAGCAAAAGGAAAGCCACTCTCTCTCCATTTGCGCAGGCTCTGCGCTTGCAGAGTGACAGGGGCCTCATCTCTGCACATCCTATTGTAGGGGGTTGGGCCAGATGACCCCTGGAGGTCCCTTACAACTCTACGATTTGGGTTGATCCAGGGTCCAGTCTGGTTGCATTCGGGATCAACCCAGGAGTGGGGAAAGGGGCTTCTCTGGCCCCCAATTTGCCCCCACCCATTCCACATCCTCACACTGAGCATCTTAGAGGCCCCTGCCTGCTGGCCTCCCTGTCGCAATCAGGCTCTGGCCCCCCAGCCAGGGAAACCTGTTTCCCAGCCGGCCTTTCCTGTTGGCCCAGACGGTCTCCTCCATCACCCGCCACCCACCCACCAGACACCCAGGTGCTCCTTAGGGTGCCCTCCCCACCCCCATCCTTTTCCAGATAATGCTGATCAGGCTCCCAAAAAACCTTGGGTGGAAAAGAGTGTTTGGGAGGGGGACACCCCCCCCCGTCTGCCCCTGCCTGGCTGCCTGGTTGCCCCACAGGTGGGGAGGCATGGGGCTGGCAGGGCAAAGCCAGGCCATGGGGGCGGAGCTGGTTTTGTAGGCCTCCTTTCTGCTGCCAGGCTGTGTGCCTCTGGCCCAGCCTCCTGGCGGAGGTGCCTGGCCTGTGTGAGCTTGCATGCGTGTGTTAATGTGGGGCCAGTGCCAGGGGGGCAGAGGGCAGAGGCCTGCTCTGCTCTGCTTTGCTTTGCTCTGCTCTGGCCCTCTGCCCTCTGGCTAGGCTCCCCTCCCTCCCCTGTCAGGCCAAAGAGAAAGGCCTTCACACAGAGAGTTAAACTTTGGAACTCCCTCCCACCGGAGGCAGGGGTGGCCACCAACATGGGTGGTTTCATAAGAGGATTGGACAAATTCACGGAGGAGGAGAGGGCCATGGAAGGCTAGGTCGTTGTGCTCAGATCCTGCTTGCCAGCCCCTGTGAGAAGAGGAACCAGGCTCTTCTTGTGTTCTTATGAAACCTCCGGGTCCAGAGGCAGTCTATCACAATCCCTAAATTTTTAGATTGTATTGAGCTGATGTGAGAACAGGTGGCTGGGCTAGATGGGCCCCCTTGGCCAGATCCAGCAGCCAGGTTCTTCTTAGGTTTATATGGAGCCTCCAGGTCCAGAGACAGTCTGTCTGGATACAGGAGGCTGGACTAGATGGCCCCCTTGGGCGGCTCCAGCGGGCTCTTCTTGGAAAGGGTGAGGTCTGTCTTGGCACCCAGTTGCAGATTCCAGCCAACCTTTGCACCTGCCCCTTTGCTCTCTGGGTGGGTGAGGCTTCTCAGGGCGCCTTGGCAGGTGCTGGCACTGTGGGTGCCCAGGCCCTGCTGGGGATCTCCTTCAGCTCTCCATGGCTGCTCTTGAGGGTCCAGGAGCCCCTTTGCTCAGCTGTCTGCGTGGGGCAGGGGCTGCCTTTCCCCATCTCCATTGGGAGGCATCAGGGCTTGAACCCGGGACCCTTCCCAGGCCAGGCAGTCTGCTCCCCCACTGATCTGTGGCCTTCCCTCTGGAAACACAGGTAAGGTCCCAATCCTCACGGTTCCAAACATCGGGAGCTGTCTCTGGGTCTGTCTCACTCAGTATTGTTGGCACTGGCCGGCAGCAGCTGCTCACTAGAGGGATTTGGGTTGGTGGAGGCATTCCCAGCCCTACCAGGAGCTGCTGCCTGCGGAGAGGGAACCTGCAACCTTCTGCCTGCCAAGCAGCGGCAGAGGGAGGCATTGTTGACCCTCCGTGGGGGCGTCTGTTGCTCCTCTCCCTCTCCTCCCACCCCACTGATAATGGCTGGAGGGTGAATGGGACCGGCCCCCTTGGCCAGATCCCCAGGTGGGAGAAAGGGCGCTCCCATGGTGCGTGTGGCCACCTCCCTCCCTCTGAGGAAACCCAAGCCAGGCTGAGAAGCAGGAAGGGGCCTCCTGGCGGTGACTCAGCAAGGGTGGCGGCGGAGGCCACTCCTCCTCCTCCTCCTCCTCCTCCCTCCGCTGGCGGCTGGCAGGGCAGGGCCAGAGGGAGAGGCGGCCGGATCAGGCCAGAGGCCGCTCTCCTCCCGATGGCCAACCCCCCCTCCAGATAGACTGCCTCTGGATTAGGAAGCTCCATAGGAACAGAAGGGGAGCCTGGCTGCTGGATCAGGCCTAAGGGGGCCTCACAGGGCCTCACAGAGGCTCCATAGGAAAGCGCCCCCCTCCCTGCAAGAGCCTGTGAATTCTTCTCCTCGCCATCCAGGTTGGCAGCCCTCACTGCTGCCTCTGGCAGGAGACATTGGCCTGACGCCACTGCAGCCTGTTCTGATGGAGCCTCCAGGTCCAGAGGCAGTCTGTCAAGACCCCTAGGTTCTATGGGGCATTTGGCCAGTGGGAGAGATGGGCCCCCTTTGGGCTCTTGCTGGGTTCTGAGAGTGGGGGCTGCAGGCCCCCCCCCCGCCCTTTGGAGGCCCTGGGCCTCTTCCTCTTCCTCCTCTCCAGCCCACCTGCCTCCTTCCCTCTGAGCCTCCTTTGTTCCCCTTTGTGATGGGGGTATTGGGTTTCCCTCCACACCTTCCTCCTCCCCCAGGAGAAGCAGCACCTGCCTCTTCCTGCAGCTCAGGGGACCTGGGAGCAGGATTAAGCCTTTTGTCTCTCTCCAACCTTTTTTCCTTTTTAGCAATCACCAGATTGGGGGGGGGGCTGTTGTCTGAGCCAGGGAGGGGCCCACATGGAGGGGAGGGGCATTTCCCAAGCCAGGCTGCCAGCAAACAGCTTCTGGACAGAATCATAAAATAACTGTCGAGTTGGAGGGGACCCTGAAGGGTCATCTAGTCCAACCCCCTGCAATGCAGGGATGGCAGCTGCAGCATTCAGGACAGGTGCCTGGAGGGGGCAGACAGAGGCCACGGATCATGCACAAAGTGCTTTGCTGGCCTTTTGGGATCTGCCCATTCACCCCTGCTTGAGTTAAGGTTTGCTTTTAAGCATCATGACCTCCCCCCCTTTAAGAAGCACCCATCTGGGTCAGAGGAAGACGACTGCCTCCCCTTCTTCCGATGCGGGTCGGCCAAATGCCCTTGTGAGGCCTCAGGCAGCCATGGGAGTAGCCAGGGGGAGGGCCATCCTAGGGGCCCATGGAGCCCACCATCCTGAATTCCAGTACCCCAAAGAACCAAGGAGTCAGGATAGACTGCCTCTGGACCTGGAGGTTCCCTAAGAACATAAGAATCTTCTGGATCAGACCAATGGCCCACCAAGTCCAGCATCCTCTTCTCCGGTGCAGAAGCCAGTCATTCACTTGGGATAATGAGGACTAGAATATTGCTTTGTGTTTAGGGTGAGAGCCTGCAGGGCAGCTGCTTTGCTTGCAGAAGTCCCTGGCTGTTGGCCAAGCCAGCTGGGGGTGATGGGAGCCGGGGGTTTGGGGTTTTGGTTTGAGGTGGCAAAAGGAGCCCCTGGGGGCCAGCTGTGGAGATCAGAGCGGCCCCAGGCCAGCAGGTGGCTGTGCAGTGCCAAAATCACATGGGAGGGAGGGAGCTGGATGGCCTTTGTTAGGCAGAGAAGAAAATCCAGCAGGAATTTGGAAGTGCTCCTCCTCTCTTCCCATCTGCAGGGGCCGGTGGCTGCCTGGCCATTGTTCCTCCCTGCCCCCCCCAATCCCTGCTGCTGCCCCCCCCCAGCTGCAGAATCTGCTGAGCTAAATTGGCGCTGCAGTCTAGACAGGAGCTTACCATTGGTCAGAAGGGGGCAGGGAGCCCTTGCAATCCTGGCCCTGTGCCGAAATAAGAGTGGCTGCCTGCCAGATCAGTGCCCCCCCCCCCATGTGTGTTCCCTAGCACCCAGGAGGCTGGCCCTCCCCACCGGCCCCCCTCCCCAAAGCAACCTGTAAGACGGGGCCTTTTAAACAGAACCCAACTGCTGGGCTTTTCGTTTCAACATTCAGTGTACATTTGTCCACCATCTTCCTCTATTGCCACACCTGAGGCGGTTTGCAATCCGAAGAAACAACAGCATATGCAATAAAAGTTACCGTACATATAATGATCCAATCCCATGTCAAAAGTCATAATATAAAAAGATGACTTTAAGCAACTTAAAATAAACAGTTGAGATTCCGGCCTTGCAGGGGTTGGACTAGATGACTGTGGGGTCCCTTCCAGCTAAACAGTTCTGTGGTTCTTTGAACTTGTATCAAATGATGTCCAATAATCCATTTGAAACATAGCAATACACAATAAGATTAACTCAAAAAGATCAGTGATTAATAATAGAGAAGAAGAGTTGGAACAAATCATTGATAAACTATAGCTGATAAAAAATAACAGCAAGTTGGAAGACATTAAAAAATGCAAAAGGATCACACTGAGCAACAAATTTACATAACTTATTTTTTAAAATCCCAAAAATATATTTATTCCCCCCCTCCGACCCGGATCAGACCTGGGGGGTGGAGAATGTCCTGGTGCCCCCCGTGGCCAGTCAGCTTAACTCAGAGCCCTCCTGCGGGGTGCAAAGTCCCTCCCCACCTGCTTGCCGCTTTCCTTTCTCTTTCCAGTGGTCCTCTGCGATAGACTACCCCTGAGCCCAGAGGCTCCACTGGGGTCTCTAGCCTCTCTCCTCTGTGGCTTTGCCCCCGTTTAGAGCTGCCTCCCAGTTGGGAGATCATCCCACCTTCTGTACACCAGGCAGCTGTCCTCTCCAAATCTCTACCCCCCCCCCGATACAGTTGGGCTCTGACTCCTCTCCACCTTCACCTGCGAGGTCTAGAGTCTGGACTCAATGCGCCTCCATCTTTTTGATAATACCAGCAGAGGTATATGGCCAAAAGCATTGGCTTTGTCTGTGATCTCAGCCGCTCAAATAGTCATTGCAACCTTAGTCCCAAAATCTGACACTGGGCGCTTAGCACCATTGCGGAGCTATTGTGGAGAAAATTAGGAGATACTTTGAGATTTCAGTGCAGACTAGAACCTGCAGAACCTTTTTGTGTGATTTTGTTACATATAAAGTGGAAGCCTTGTTTTCAAGGCAGCCCTCCTGACCTCCGATTCCATGATTCTGTGACTCCAAAAAACTTCTTATTCCTTTTCCTCTGTCCAGATTGATGAGATGCCAGAGTCCGCTGTGAAATCGGCTTCCAACAAGTACCAGGTCTTTTTCTTCGGGACCCATGAAACGTGAGTAGAAGGAAGCGGCCAGTTTCTCCTTTGCGAGGGGGATTCGCTTCTGCACCTGGACAGAGCTGCGTCTGTGGATATCAGACTTTGGAGCTGCTGCTTCCTGTGTGATTTGGGGCTGGGGTCCATCATGGGGGTGTCAGGGGAGAATGGCTGCGTACGATTGCCACTGGGAAATTCTGAATATTGAGCCAGCGTGCTAATACCGGATAATCATAATTATAATTAAGTTTTTTAAGTTTATTTTTTTTAAGGCATTCCACTACCCCCTGGCCAGGACTGTGAGACAAAATGTTGAAAGCCTCTCAGAATTGTAGAGTTGGAAGGGACTCCAAGGGGCCACGGGTTCAAGTTCTCCCCTCTGGAGCAGCAGAAAACAGTCTGGCTTCATGGGATGGCCCTTCAGATATTAGCTGGCCATCATGTTGCTTCTTGTTCTCCTCTTTTCCAGTCTGAACAGACCTAACCTTCTCATCATAGAAACAACTGTTTAAAAATTCCTGCCTGTGTTTTGAGTTTTCCTCCTCCCTCCCTATCCCATTTCCCTTGTGTGTCATGTCCTTTTCTTTTACTGTAAGCCTGTGCAGGCAGGGACTGCCTTGTTCCACTCTGGGAGTATTTTTTTTGGCTGAGGAGCAGGCCATACAGATGCGCCAAAGAAACACATAAATTAAAAAAATTCAAGCGAGGCCTACCGCGCATATATATAGGCTTCTCCAGCGGGGCTTTCAGGGGCCGGTCTGGGCCAGCCCACGGCCCTTGTGTGTGTGTGTGTGTGTGTGTGTGTGTGTGTGTGTGTGTGTGTGTGTGTGACTCACGGCTCCTCTCTCTCCGCCCAGGGCGTTTCTGGGACCGAAAGACCTCTTCCCGTATGAAGAGTGCAAGGGGAAATTTGGGAAGGCCAACAAGCGGAAAGGCTTCAGCGAAGGCCTCTGGGAGATAGAGAACAACCCCACCGTCAAGGCATCCGGGTACCAGGTGCGCACTGGGGAGGGTTACCTCCTCCGCCCAAGAGAGCCGCAATTCCCTGGGGCCCAAACACGCTACAGTTCCCAGGATTCCCGTGCGCCTTAAGTGTGGGGCCAGCCAGGGCTGCTGCTCCTTCTGTGGGGCTGGCTTCCCGGCCTCCGGGGCCCCAGAGATGGGAGGCCTCGTTCCGTGGCTCCAGTCCCAGTGGGGAAACCGAGGCTGAGTGTGTGCTTTCTGCCGCTTCCTCCGCAGCCAACCCAGAAGAAGGGCCCCACGGAGGACGCGGGGGCCGAGCGGGAGCCGGAAGCAGGGCAGAAGAAGGAGACCCCCGACGGGAGCAGCGACGAGGAGGGGAACCTGGTGATTGACGAGCAGTCCAAGGAGAAGAATGAGAAGGCCGGGAGCAAGAGGAAAGCAGAGGGGCCCCTCCTGGAGGTAAGCGGGGGGGGGACCACACGTGGCCCACCCCACAGCCAGCCCTCTCGCAGCGGCCGACTGGGGCAGGAAAAGGGTCTGTGGCGCTCCTCCCGTGGGGCTCCCTTTCTCCTTCTCCCGGGATACTAGAGGGGTTCATTGATCGATCGATCGTGTTCCTGTCCTGCCTTCTCCCCCCAAGGAGCTAAAAGTGCGGTACATGGTTCTCCCCCCTCCCCATTTAATCCCCACAACAGCCCTGAAAGGTAGGTTAGGCCAAGAGCCAGCGACTGGCCCTCAAGGTCACACCCAGTGAACTTCCTGGCCCCCCACGGCCATTTGAGCACCAAAAGCAGGTGGCTCATTCCGGTGAGGAGAGGTCCCCCTCTGGGCTGGAGGCCCCTTGCAGATCTCTTGGGGATTGCTCCTCCTGCGCTCCCACACGTGAGCTGGTGCCGGAAGCTGCTTTCATCCCAGCTCAGGCCGAGCGTCGATCCAGGTCAGTGTTTCTTGCTCTGACTGGCAGCAGCAACGGGGGCTCTTTGGGGCTCCAGGCACAAGACTCACTCCCGGCCCTGTCTGGAGATGCCTCTGGTGTGGGATGGTGAGCCGGGGGTTTGACTCATGCGAGGCACGTCTGCCCCCATCTGCAGTGTTTTCCCAGGGACGGATCCTGGGTGCTGTGTCTGGGGGCCCCTGAGGTCCCCACATCCCCACATCTCTTTATAAAAGTACTGCTATGCCGCTAAATCACAAGACGTACCAAAGCGTTAAAATAGCGTTAAAAATATTTTTTGTGAAAGCATTTAAAATATTAACAGCAATTTCAGAGTGAAAAAAGTTAAAAGCCAGGATTGACAAAACGTTGTGGGGTTTGCACTCGTTTTAATTGCCTGCATAGGAATAGAAACGTTTTTGGCAGGCGTTGAGAAGTTGGCACAGAAGGCGACTGCTGCATCTCAAGTGGCAGGGAGGTCCACAGGCCGATGACACTCAAGGCTGGGTTTCTTGTCACGTTGTTCTGTGCTGCTGCTTTGTCATCTCCTGCATTTTATTTTATTTTATTGTGCCCAGCTTTTGCCCCCCCCCCCGAATATTAATAAGGGTTCCTAGTTGGAAGGGGATCCCCAAGGCTGAACTAACCCACTGCAAGGCAGGAGTCGCAACTCGAGAATCCCCAACAAATGATGGCTGCCCAACTTCTGCTGAAGAACCTCCAATGAGCCATGAAGCCATGGTGTTGGAAGGGACCCCCCCCCCAGGCCATCTAGCCCAACCCCAGCACCACAGCTCTTGAGCGCACAGAAGTGCTGGGGGGAGACAGGCTGGACCTCCCTGACCCCTCTGTCCGTCTTGCAGGACTCCTCCCCCAAGCGCGCCAAGGAGAGCGAGGACCAGGAGGGCGCTGGGGGGGAGAAGCCCAAGGGCTGTGAGGGAGACGCCCCCAAGGAGACCGAGAAGCCCAAGAAGCCACAGCCCAGCAGCCTCCTCCCCGATGGCGGGGAGAAGGAGGAGAACAGCAGCCGAGCCGCTGATGCGCCGGCCGGAGGCGAGGGGAAGGAGGAAGCCTCCGAGGAAGAGGACGAGGAGGAAGAGGACGAGGAGGAAGAGGAGGAGGAGGAGGCCAGCAGAGACCACAAGGAGAGGTGAGGGCTCCCTGACCCAGAGGCAGCCTGGCCCCGGGGTCAGGAGAAGGAAGGGTCCTGGAGGGGGGAGGGACCCTCAGGGGTCATCCAGTCCAGCCCACTGCAATGCTCCCCCTCTGCTCTCTCGCAGCCTGTAGCTGGCCGACCCAACCTGCTCTTCTCCTTCTCCGGACCCGATCCCGGCCTGCTGGCGGTTTCCCTGGGTGCTCAGAACCAGACTCCGACCCGCTGCCTGTGCCCCTCGTGGGGAGGGGGGTCAGGAACCACATTTCTGCGGAAGGAAGCGGAAGGAAATGGCTCTGCCCAGGCGCCTCCCTCTGCCCCCCCCCTCCATCTCTCTCTCTCTCTCTCTCTCCTCTCCTGGCCTCGCCATTTTGCGGGTCCCGCGCTTTGAGTTAGTCCTTTCTAGGGGGTTGGGAAACGCTGGTCAGCCACTTTGAAATAAAAGCAGTTGAATGCCTTTTTAAAAAAACAACCCTGGTTTTGGATTTGCTTCCAGGCGCTCTGGGGTGAAATTGGGGGGGGGGGCTGGTCCTTTGCACCTTCTCAAAACGGGGGAGAGGGTGGAATAAAGGGCATTTGGGTGTGCAAGGCCTCACCCTCAACCCCATGGAATGAGCCTCCAATGCCACCATCTGCACCCTCCTCCCCAGGTTCCCTCAACGCAGGTGGCTGACGTCTGCTGGGCAGGGGACACGCGGGGGGGGGGGGATGGCTTGCCAACGTCCACCAGAGCACACACACCCCCATTGGCCCAAAGGGGCTCCTGGGAGACTCTGGGCAAGTGCAGCAATTTCTGGCTGGCCTTTTTCCCTTTCAAATAACTCGTTTGGTGGTGCTTTGGGGCCACCCCCCTGCAAGGGGAAGGAAGGTGGGGAAGATTCAGCCAAGGGCCCCCAAAGGATCAAGGGGGGGGGAGGGACTTCCAGGAGGAAAGGTTGCACCCTTCGGGACTTTTAGTTACAGTGGTGTCCAAACTTTTTTCAAAGAGGGCCAGATTTGATGAGGTGAAGGGCCGTGAGGGCCTAATAAAGGGCCAACCATAGTTGTTGGGTTTTTTTTAGGATTTTACCCCAGGAAATAAACTGCCACAGGGGCCGGAATAGGCCCCCGAAATGGACTTTGGTCATGCCTGGTTTAGAGAAGGGGCGACATGATAGAAGTTTATAAAATTGCACATGGCACAGAGAAAAGATGGATGTTGGGAGACAGGACAGGTGAAAGTCCTGCCTAGTTAAAACTTTGGACCTCCTTCCCACAGAAGGCTCCGATAGCTGCCAACCTGAATAGTTTTAAAAGAGGATTGGGCCAATTCATGAGGAGGAGAGGGATATTGATGGCTACTAGCAAAGATGGCTGGGCTCTTCTCTCCACACTCAGAGGCCGCCGTGCTTCTGAAGGCCACTTGCTGGAAGAAGCCACAGAAGGGGAGAATTGCTCTTGTGCTTGGATGCTGCTTGTGGGTTCCCCCGAATAGGCTTGGCCCCTAGGAGAACAGGATGCTGGTCTAGATGGGTCCCTTTTGGCCTGATCCAGCAACCAGGCCCGCCTTAAGTTTGGAAGTCACCCAAAGGGGGAAGACAATTGAAGCAAAGCCATTGTGCGTGTCCTCCTGTGCTCTGCAGTCACTGATAACTGAGCCAAGCCGAGTGGCACTTGACCGGGGGGGGGGACCTGTCTCAGATTCCACCCCCAACAGACATTTTTTAATCCAGAAGGACCCCCAGGAACAATCCTGCAAAGCACTATTTCCGGTTCTGCTTCCTGTACCTCAAAGGCATCTTGTAGAGCAGGGAGGCGTTCAGCAAAGGGCAGCCCAAAGGTTTGTGGGGATGGAGAGAGGTTTTTCTACCTTTCAGTCATAGAATCCTCCAGCGGTAGAGTCGGAAGGAACCCTGAGGATCATCTAGTCCAACCCCCTGCGATGCAGGAAACGCGCAGCTGTCCCCTGATGCTAGACTGCAGTGGGGTCATCCAAGGAGTCTGAACGTTTGAGGACTGGGCAGGTGAAAGAACGTCATTCAAACACATTAAACTGTACAATGCTCTGCAAGAGATTGCAGTGGCCCCCAGTTTGGAGGACATTAAAGGGTTTAGATGAATTCATGGAGGTGCACAAGGCCCTTGGGGGCTGCTGGTCCCCCCTTAGCTATGTGCTGCTGTGTCCAGTACAGGAGGCAGTAAATTCCCCCCAATACAAGCTGCTGGGACCCATTGTAAGTGGGGCAGCCCTGCTTGTGGGCTTCCCATAAGAGGCATCTACAAAGACAAGGCTGGACTAGATGGGCACTGAAATACAGGAAGAAAACGGAAATGGAAAAACCAGGGCAGTTAAAAATTAGAATTCACTGGTGTGCAGTGGTTGGTTGGTTCAATCCCTGAGAGCCCAGGGTTCAAATTCCCACTAGGCCACAAAGCTCCCTGGGCGACCTTTTTTTTAAAAAAAAAAAAATTTTTTTATTAGTTTCTCAAAACAAATAAAAAACAACACAACATAAATACATACACAAACAAAAACATATATAATTTCATAACCTTTTTTCCATAAACCTTACTTCTCAGACTTCCCCTTACCTCCCCTTCTCTGCATCCCTGTTTTAAAATTTATTCAGCAACCCTTCAGACCAATTAACTAATCACTTATTTTCTTTTTTAAATTTCTTCTCATGATTAACCAATCAATCAATTACAGCTGTATTTCTATATTTTCCTTTCCCATGACATTTCAGCACTCATCAATATTGCAACAGTTCTTAAGATATACTTTAAATTTCTTCCAATCTTCTTCTACCGTCTCTTTTTCTTGGTCACAGATTCTGCCAGTCATCTCCGCCAATCCCATGTAGTCAATCACCTTCGTCTGCCATTCTTCCAGTGTGGGTAGTTCTTGTGTCTTCCAATACTTTGCTAAAAGAATCCTTGCTGCTGTAGTGGCGTACATAAAAAAAGTTCTATCCTTCTTTGGCACCAACTGGTCGACCATGCCCAGGAGAAATGCCTCTGGTTTCTTGTGAGCTCCCTGGGCAACCTTGGGCCTGGTCTCAGGCTCTTGGCCTAGCCTACCTCACAGGGTTGTGAAGATAATTTGCGGGGGGGGGGGGAGCACCCCCTTGAGTTCCCCAGAGGAAAGGTGGAATATTACATGGAAATAAGTAATAAAATACACAAACGTGGGAGCACAAACATGTTTTGTGAAAGATACCCAGAGGTGGTGAGTGTGGGTGCACACCCAAGCAGAGAGAGAAGGTGGCTCCATAAGACAGTTCAGCCTCCACACTAAAATCAAAACGCAAGAACATTCAAACTGCTGGAACCGACAATCCACAAGGAGCACATGGAGAACCTCCAGCCAGCCAACACCTGGGCAGACAGGTGAGTTTTAAGGAGGCACCAGAAACTGGACCACAGCTGAGGCCCCCTTACTTCCTGCAAGGCTGGGGGTGTTTGGGGGAGCCTAGATCCAGCTGTCTCTCCCCCCCCCCTTGGTGGGCCAAGAGCTGGGCAACGTGGCAAGTGGGGCTACAGGCCAGGGAAAAAGAGTTTCTGCCAGGGCCCAGAGTCGGCAGGGGAAGACCTTGGTCAGGCTCTGACCTCACAATTGACTGCAGAATCAGGAATGTCTGTTTCCCAGGAGACCAGGTGAGCCATTTGCCAGGATCCTGGATCAGTTGGAAGCACAGACAACAGTCTCCTTCAGATCAGTTTGACATCGCAGACATTGCTTGCTTTTTTTTACAGACCATTTAAATTCTGATTTATACAGAAAAGAAACAGTGTTGAAGATGTAATATGTCTGCATATCCTTTGCAGGTAGGTGGGGGAAATAGTTCTGCTTTGTTTTTAAATAAATTGGTTAGAAAGTTTTATGTTCAATAAACATACTGGGTTTTCCACTCTTGTTTAGTGGAAACTCTGAAAAGTTGTCCCGGTTATCCTCTGGGGAGGAACCTCCAAAACCACCTTAGGCTGAGTTAGACTGCTGGTCCATCTCTCTCCATATTGCCTGCACTGACTGGCAGCAGCTCTCCAGGGTAAGGAGACTCCCAGCCCTTCCTGGAGATGCTCCCGGTGGGACCTTCTGCATGCTAAGCAGCTGCTCTGCCCCTGAGCCACCCGCCTCCTGACCCCGCAGTATCCCCAAAGTGTCACAACAGTGTGATGCAAATCTGGACCATTAAAAGCCTTCAATTGGGGCCCAGGCTGAAGAGCTACAGCACAGTCTGCATCTAGGGGCCCACTTTACCCTACTCCAGAGTAGTGGGTCTATCCATGAGGAATCAATCCCTGAAATGGCTCCATTGCTAAGGATAATGGTTTAATTTCCTGAAATGGGAATGTTTGCTTAGGTGGATTTGCTGTGTATTTTTTAACATGGGGTTTTTCCTTTGGCTATAGCTCTCTCTCGTGATTGGCTGACTGTGAGTCACATGGGAAAGGCATTCCATTCTGTTGTGACTGTTATTCCAGCAACTGTCGTTTTTTAACTGCCTTTTCTGCTCTTCTCTCTCTGTGTGTGAGGGAGAATGGCAGAGAGAGAGAGAGGTTTCTTCAGGATCCTGAGTGCCTGTCAGGGTGATCTGCCTGAAGTCAAGCAGACAGAGGAAGATCCCGAAATGTTAACAGGGAGAATCCTGCGCAGGATCTCTCTATAAGAAACCAAGTGAATACTGCTGAGGTGAAAGTGAAAACCTTTATAAGAAGCTGTAAAGCCTGCATGAGGTAAATCTTGGGTGCAAGTCTCAAGACAGTTTTGCTTATAAGTCTAACTAAGACTTCAGTCTACAATACAACTGAGAACATACCCACGTTTGAATAAGCACAAGATTGTAAATATATTCTTCTCAGTTAATTGTTTTTGAAAGCAAAGTTCTTTTGAATATAAAGAGTCTGGACATTGTATAGTCTTTACTAAGAAGCTATAAATCACCAACAGAGAGTTATTTCGCTTCCTAGCTGCCACTCTGCATATCATTACATTTTATTTCCCCCCCACATAACACCCACCACCTGCAGCAGGGTCTCCCTCTGGGACCTTCCTGGGGGCACCCACTGAAGTTCTTCCATTGCTGCCGGCACACCTGTGACAACGGAGTGTCCCACTGTGGCCATAGGGTGCCCCACCTGGAAAGCCCCCCCCCGTGGCAGAAGGACATTCCCCCCTGACGGACCGGGCGCTGGCCAGAGGCCCCTTCAAACTAAGCGCCTTTGTGCTGACTTGGAGGGAAAAGCCACAGACACGGATCCAGTCATGGAGGTCCTGAAATGGGCGGCGGGGGGGGGGGCAGCAGCAGCAGACAGACGTGCCTTGCAGACAGAAGGGCACCAGCACCCCCAGGGTGCTAGTCCTCATGAGCCCCAGGCAGGGGAGGCTGCACGGGATTTCCGGAAGCCCCGGAGCCAGTCAGGGTGGGCAGAACAGACAGAGGCAGACAGGGGCAGAGCGTCCAAGGCAGTCCTGGGCTGTTCTGCATGGGGCGGACTCCTTCCCCCCGGAAACCCCCAGGAAGCTGGATTTATGAGCAGCTGCTGTTGGCGCCCTGTCCACTAGGGCGCGCCCTTGCCTAAGGTTTGGGGAGCAGGTCCCCAGAAGGGGCCTCAGTTATGGGCTTCAGGGTGGGAGGACTCGTCCAATGTATTTACTCACATGTTACCGGGGAAAGTGGGCGGCGGGACAGGATGTCCACCCCTCTTTGCAACCCGCCCCTCTTTTCCCTCGGATCCGCCTGCAGTTGCCCCTGCTGCGCAAAAGCTGCCTGGACCAGGACAGGTGCGGACGCTCCTCGTGGGCCTCGGGGTTTGGTTTCCAGGGACGGATTTCCCCTCCAAGTTCGGCTGACGGGGAGGCCCCACCACTCCGCAGCGTACAGTCAAACTATGGAACTCGAGGCCACAAGGTTTCAAGACAGCATCAAAGCGGGATCACGCAGAGGGCGGTATTGGGCTGCCATACGTCCGGAATTTCCCGGGCACACGGGTTCGTCCGTCGGAGATCGCATCTACCAACCCATGTCTGAAAGTTGGGGTTTTGTTTTTTGAGAATTTCGAAAAAATAGTTTTAAAACAATTTTCACTCGTTGAAACATGGCAGCCCTAATTGGCCACACATTGTGACGGCTGAGCACAAGCTCCACGTTCAGGAGCAGTCTATCTTTGCACCCCATGTGTTGGAGAGCAGCCGCAGGAGAGAGCTGCCCTTGCCCTCGGGCTCTGCTTGCGGGCTTCCCAGATGCCCCCTCCCTCCTTGAGCCTGATCCAGCCTCTGGGCTCTTTCGGTGCTCCTCCTGAGCCTGCAGTCCCTCTGGCTACCTCGACACTATACAGTGAAAGCGCATCCCCCTCCCCCCAAAAAATGAATTCTGGGAACTGTAGGATTTTTAAAAGGGGGGGGGGGTTGGGAACTAGCTTTCCGCACCGTTCCCAGGATTCTCTGCAGGAAGCCAAGGGCTTTGAATTTAGATAGGAGGCTGTATTCTCCTCTCCAAATTTAGTCCCGTTTTCGTCACGTGGTGAATGAATGGAGAGGCGGCAGAGCGGGGAAGGAACTGAGGCGCAGATTCAGAAATTCATCGCGGGGTGGGGCGGGCAGAATAAGGGGGGCACGTCGCAGAAAGTGAACGGGAACAAATGGTCCGCCAGGGGGACAAAAGCTGCCCCCCCTCCCCGGTTGAGGGCTGCCCTTCACTGGAGGTATTGGCTGGACTCGTAAGATTCCTGCGTTGAGCTGGGAGAGGTTGAGTGGATGACCTCTTGGGTGCCCCCTCCCAGCTCAGTGATCCAGCGAACAGCGCATTGGATCGACACACGCACAAACCGCCCCGCGTACCGGGCGCTGGCAGTTGTCAGAGGCTCGCAATTTCCTCTCCTCTCCAGATTTCTTGGCCACCCCCTGCCATCTGAAGCAGGAGGGGCCAGGAAGGGCTCTTCCCTTCTCTTGGCCTTAGAATCTTAGGATTAGAAGGGACCCCAAGGGTCATCCAGTCCAACCCCGAGCAACGCAGGAAGCGCCGCTGACGCGCCCGTGACAGGTGGCCATCCAGCCTCTGCTTAAAAGCTGCACAGGAATGTGGGAGCCCCTTCTCGTGTAGAACTGCTCTTACGGTACTATCGGAAAGGTCTTCCCAATGTCGGGATCTCCTTCCTTGCCACCGGAATCGGGGTCCTGCCCTCTGGAGCAGCAGAAAACCAGCTGGCTCCGTCTCCCCCGGGGCAGCCCCTCTGGCATTTGCTGCTGGGCTCCGCGCTGCTCCTTCGTCTGCCTTCCCTCGAGTGAGGGGGGGGGAGGGATTAAGGCCAGCCCCCTCCCCTCGGAGCCCTCCTCCTCCTCCTCCCGGCCAGTATGAATAGCGGTGCTGTTGCGCCGGGGCGCTCGTTCGCTGCCCAGCACCGTCCGCCTAGCTCCGGGACTCCGCTGCTTCTCGGTCTCGTCTCG
This sequence comes from Podarcis erhardii, assembly GCF_964252035.2. Classification (NCBI taxonomy): domain Eukaryota; kingdom Metazoa; phylum Chordata; class Lepidosauria; order Squamata; family Lacertidae; genus Podarcis; species Podarcis erhardii. The sequence goes on from NC_138505.1 coordinate 178,302, forward strand.
GTCTCGCTGCCGTCCAGCCAGGCTCCCCGGCGGCCATGGAGGCGTTCGTGGGCTCTCGCGCCTTGGGCGAGGAGTCCCTGCAGATGTGGGACCTCAACAAGCGGCTGGAGGCTTACCTGTCGCGCGTGAAGCACCTGGAGGAGGAGAACGAGGGGCTGCGCGCCCAGGTGCAGGGCTTGCGCCTGAGCCCCGTCGAGGGCTCGTGGCGGGCGCGCTACGAGGGCGAGGTGGCGGCGCTGAGGGCCACCCTGGAGCAGGCTTTCCGTGACAAGGCGTCGGCCGAGCTGGCCCGGGACGCGCTGCGCGACGAGGTGCAGCAGGCGACGGGCCGGTGCCAGCGGGAGCGGGCGGCCCGCGACGAGGCCAAGAGGATGCTGTCGCGGAGCAGGAAGGAGCTGGAGGAGGAGCGCCGGGCGCAGCTGTGGCTCCGCGAGAAGGCGGCGCAGCTGGAGCAGGAGGTGCGGGCGCTGGACGAGGCGCACCGGGACGAGAAGGCGGCGCTGGGCCAGGAGGCGGCCGGCGTGGGGAGTCTGCAGAGCGGCCGGCGCGGCGCCCCGACGGCCGAGGGCTGCTTCCAGCCCGCCGAGGTGGAGGACTACGCGCAGCGCCTCTCCAGCATCTGGAAGGGGGCCGCCGAGACCTACAAGGCGGAGGTCTGGCAGCTGGAGGCCGCCCTGGGCGAGGCCAAGGAGAAGCTCTGGAGAGCCACCGAGGGCAACCGGCAGGGCCAGCTGCGCCTCCAACAGCTGGAGAAGGAGCTGGCCGGCCTGAAGATCCGCAAGGAGGTCCTGGAAGAGAGCCTGGCGCAGCAGTGGCAGCAGCAGCACGGCGAGGCCGGCCAGCTCCAGGTGGGTCAGCAGGAGGGCGGGGCGGGGCGGCCCTCCAGTGCACTGCAGCGAGTTGGGCTACATGGCCCTTGGGGGTCCCTTCCGACCCCACGGTTCCAGGTGCAGCTTGTGCGAGTTGGGGGCTGGGGGCAGAGACACCCTCTGCTTGCAAAGGCACCCGAGGAGCGGCAGCAGCAGCGAGAGAACTGCCAGGCGGCTCCTCTGGCGTCCGAGTGACCCGCCCACTAGGGAACAGAGTGGAGATGTTGGGTAGATGGGGCGGCCTGTGGGTTTTATCTGCCCATGAGTTAAAGAGAGTTGAAGCCAAGCCTGGGCACTGAGGGAAGGAGATTCATAGAGCAACAGAGTTAGGCCCTCAAGTGTCGTCAGGCCCACCCCCTGCAATGCAGGAATCCCCAAGAGGGGGCCATCTCAGCCCTTGAAAAACATCCAGCACAGGAGAGCCTGTCACCTTCCAAGGGGTTGCACATGCAGAACATTGCGCCTGGGCCCGTCTGGGTGGGGGTCTCCATGCCAGGAAGAGGGGGGCTCTCAAGAGTCTATGTCGGTGCCAGGGGGTGGGAGGGGCAAAGCTTTGGCTTTTCCCAGGACAAGAAAACTCCCATTTTATCTTGGACCCTTTTACACGTCTGGCCCTGGCTGGGGGGAATAAGAGCCTTCTCTCTTTCCTGTTTGCATCAGCTTTCTAGACTGCTGCTGCTGCTTTTCAAAATAGTCTCATTTGTGCTGGACCTCTGGTCTGCCCTAGGGTGGGTTTCACTCCTACTCCAGTTTGTATGCTGTTCGCGGGGAGGGTCCCTGCCTAAATGGTCCCTCTCCTCACCTGTGGTGAAGTTTTAGGGCGCCCTCACTGCTCCCTCTGTGGCATGAGAGACTATAAGGTCCAGCTGGCCAAAGGGGGTCTTCAGAGTGGCTGCTTGGCTGCCCATCATTCCTGAACTGATCTGAATGGCCCTTTGCGCCACTCCTGACTCCACCATTCTGTGATTTGTGCCTCTTTTGTGGTTTGTGTGCTGCTGTGAGCTTGGACTCCAGTTGTGGAATTGGGGGGAGATTTGGGGCAAGGAGGGGTGTGGGGACAGGAGGGCAGGGAGGTTGTGGTTCAGAAGCAGGATTGGGATTTGTGCAAATTCTTGCTCACTTGGAAGAGAGAGAGGTGGTTTTGGAGACAGCCTGGAAGTGGGACTTCTGGTCCTCAGATATTGCTGGTCTCCAGCTCCCTTCAGCCTTGACAATGGGTCATGCTGCGGGGAGAGGAAGCTTCAGCTGACCACATTGGGGGGGGGGCTAAAGGTCCCCCATGTAAGCTCTTTGGGGAAGCCTGTCTCCATTCCCCCTTCAGTAGGCTCAAGTGATGCTGTGCTGCAAGGCACCGTCTCAGGTTGTCACAAGGAGACCCTGGAAGGATCATAGAATCCTAGAATTGTCAGGTTGGAAGGGACCTCAGGGGTCATTTAGTGTCCCCCCCCCCGGCTGATGTGCCCTGGCGAAGAGTGTCTCCTGAGCCAAAACACCCCGAGGAAACTCTCCCTGCTGCCACGCCCATCATCGTAGTGGACACCATGCTTCCTGCATTGCGGGGGGGGGGGGGAGTTGGACCCTTGGGGCTCTCTGGGAGGTGGAGGTTCCTCTGGCAATTCCCAGGCCAAGGCCAGGAGCTGTGTGCTGGCCCTTCCGTGAGCTGAGGGAGCCCCCTTGGCTGACAGGCGCCTCTGTCTCTCCTCTGCCTCAACAGCTGGCCATCGAGTCCCTGGAGGAGGAGAAGCAGTCCCTGCGGGTCCAGATCGCCCAGGTCCTGGAGGAGCGCCAACAGCTGATGCACCTCAAGATGTCCCTCAGCCTGGAAGTGGCCACCTACCGGTGAGAGAGCTCATTGCCCCAGGGGCTCCTCTGGGGAAGGGGGGGGGCATGTGATGCCTGGGGGGGGGGGTGCGGCAGAGGAGCAGCCTGGCCCGAGTGAACTTCAAGAGCCCTGTAGCTGGATCCGGCCAAAGGTGGACCATCTTGTCCAGCCTCCTGTCCTCATAGGGGCCAAATGCCCCAAAGAGCTTGGGAAGGTAGATAGACTGTCTCTGGAGCTGGAGGTTCCATAAGGACCACAGAAGATCCTGGCTGCTGGGTCGGGCCAAAGGGAGCCCGTCTAGTCCAGCCTTCTGTCCTCGCAGTGGACAAGCAGATGCCTTTTGGGGGAAACCCACAAGTGGGATCCAAGCACAAGAGCAGCCCTCTCCCCTCCTGTAGATGCATTGCTGCCTCTTCACTACGGAGGCAGAGCAGAGCCAGCACAGCTGGGAGCCACTGAGAGCCACTGAGAGCCTTCTTTTCCTCCTCAAATTTGCCTGATCCACTTTCGAACTGCTAGGTTGGCAGGAGCAGGGACCGAGCATCAGGAGCTCACCCTGTGGTGGGGATTCGAACTGCTGACCTTCTGATCGGCAAGTCCTAGGCTCTGTGGTTTAACACACAGCGCCACCCCCAACTTACCCCTGCTAAAAAAGAAATACAGCTCTTTTTTAAAAAAAAGAAAAAGAAGGGAGCAGCAGCAACTCTCCCCTCCACCTTTCCAGAGACCCTTCCCCATTTTGACTGATTTAATTGATTTCTACAGCTCTGTGATTCTGTGGTTTATTTCTACACCACTTTCCATTCAAGCAAATCCCAAAGTAGCTGATAAACAACAGTAACTTAACAGGACATCACAAGTACAACATAAATAAAAAATAATCATTAAACGAATTTTGATCTATAAAACTGCACTAAAACAGCAGCAACTCAAATAACAACAACAAAGGCAAGCATCCCACTTACAACATAAGCCACATTATATGATTAACAAATAACCAATAAGGCATTTATGATCCAAAAAGCAATATTAACAAAACAGCAACTAAAAAATACCCCCTTTCTTCACTACTTTTCCTGTATAGGCAGAAGCAGACTCTTCCAGGCGTCCCCTCTAACTCTCCCTAGTTGGGTGAAGCGTCTGGGCTTTGGCACCCTGCTTTCCAGGCTGTGTTCTGGGTGCCCCCCAAGGGGAAGGAAGAGGGACCCCCACAGCCCCTTCTCTCCATTCCTGTGGCCTGTTTTCTCTTCTCCCTCTACCCCCAGAGACCCCTCCTCCTCCTGGGAACTGGGCTCTGGTTCACAAGCCCCCCTCCCCGCGTAGCTCCTCCAGGACAAAAGTGGGCTGGCCGCTGAGGGGGTTCAGCACTGCCATTAGCATGAGAAAGGGGGGCCCTGCCTGGGAGGAGGAGGAGGAGGAGGCGGCAGAGGCTGCCCATGACATCGCCCCAATGGGCCCCAAATGCAGCTGCAAAGGATGTCAGAGCAAGGTTTCACACCCCTCTGTGTGGCTGTGAGGTGGGGGCTTTGCAGGCACTGCAGCAGTTGGTGGCTTGTTTTGCTGGAAGATTCCCCACCCTGTATAAACTGTGGAACTCCCTTCCGTAAGAGGCTGGGGTGGCCGTCAGCTTGGGTGCCTTTAAAAGTGGGTTGGACAAGTTCATGGAGATGGAGGAGGAGGAGGAGGAGGAGAGGGCTCTTGACTGCCGCCAGCCTTGAGGTCTAATCTCTGTCTCCACAGCTGGAGGCAAAAATGCTTCCGAATCCCAGTTGCTGGAAATGGTCGGAGGGGAGAAAATTCTCGTGCGCTGGGATGCTGCTGGCGGGTTTCCCATGGAGGCATCTGCTTGACCACTGGGGGAGCAGGAGGCTGGGCTGGCTGGGCCAGGGGCCGGATCCAGCAGGCTCTTCCGAGGCTCTGATGGCCTTCCTCTGCCCCCTCTAAAATGGGTTCTGTGCGAGAACAAATCTTGAAGGATTCGGTTCAATGGAGGGGGAAGAGGTGGCTTGGCTCTGTGGTGAGAAAGGCCACCTTTTGCAGGCCAAAGGTCCTACGGCCAAAGGCTCCGCGCACCATGGGCAGCATCTCCTGACAGGGGTGGGGAGAGGCTCCCCTGCAGCGCGGCTGCTGCCCGTCAGGGCCAAGGGAAGTCAGCTAGATGGGCCTGGGATATTAAAGAAGCTTGCAGAGCCCCCATGGCAGGCAAGTGCCCTGTCTTCTCCCAAGAGACCCCACAAACCAACCAGCCCCTCTCCCACGTTTTTCCCCAGGACCCTCCTGGAGGCTGAGAGTACCAGGCTGCAGATCCCGGCTGCCGACTTCAAACTGACCAGTGGCATCAGAGGTATGTATAAGCAGGGCAGAGAGAGAGAAAGATGGAGGGAGAATGAATGATCGGAAGGACTGTAGAGCTGGAAGGGAACCCCAAGGGCCATCTAGTCCAACCCCACTGGAATGCAGGGATCACAAGCTAAAGAAATGTTTTGCTTCTCTGTTCTCTCTACAGATGGGAAGCTGGAGCCGAGCAATGGCCTGTCCCTGGACAGAGGCCCCCTGGGCCCCCAAGACCCCTGGCTGAGCCCAGCCAACTTCCCAAAGGCCAGCGCAAAGCCCCGGCTGCCCAGGGTCCAGAATGAGTCCTCAGTGGGCAGCTTCACTTCCTCTGCGCCCCCCAAGAGCAGGAGCCCCTTGGCCAGGGATTTCCAGAAGGCCAGCACCATCATCCCGGACCCCTCTGCCATAAGTTTTGAGGACCTCTTGCCAGCCAAAGACGTCCTGGCACCCGTCGACTTGCCCGCTTTTGAGCAGACTGAGGTCTGGACGGCCACCCAAATCACAGCTGTCTCCCAGTCGCTCTTGCATGAGTCCCTTCCACCTTTCGATGCTGCGGCTCCTGACGCCTTAGAAGAATCCAGCTTGGGCACTGAGCAGAGACTCCAGGCAGACAGAGAGACTGGAGCAGGAGAGAAGGAAGGACTTTGTGAGGAGGAGGAGGAGGAGGAGGAGGAGGAGGAGGAAGAGCAAGAAGAGGAGTGTCTCAGCAATGAGCCAGCAGGGGAGGCCACGACCCAGAACGGTCCTTACCCTGACCGGCTGGTTACAGAAGCATTGGAAATAGCACTCAAAGTAGTCAACGCGGCGGATGACCAGCCAGAGACCAGCTTCCTTGAGGGCTCCGACTCCCCAAACGGCCTCCCTCTGGATGGCTCGCCCCCCACAAAAGATGTAGGCAGAGCGGACCCTCCTCCCAGTACAGAGAAAGTGCTCAAAGGGCACACAGGGGACACTTTGCCAGACCTTATGTGGGGCATCCAAGGCTCTGAAGATCCCCCAGAGGCGAACGGCAGCCCCGGTGAGGCCTGCGCAGAGCAGCATGGAGGAGAGACTCAGGGGGCTCTGGCAACAGACCCCCCAACTCCACAAGAAATGGGGTTGCTGGAGGTAGAAGAGGAGGCCAGGGAAACTGCAGACAGCCTCCTGGTCCCCGGGAGGATCGAGGCCTACCAGGAAGTGGTGCCTCCGGGAGAGGAAGGCGAGGAGCTCCCGCTGTCATGCAGCACAGAGCAGGGCGGGCACGGCAATGAGGAGCTGCCCGAGTGCCCAGAAGGGGCAGGTGCCCTGGGCAAAGATGTGGCTGTGGCGGTGAGGGAGGGGAAGGAGAGCTGGGACCCTGGCGCCAGCAGCCCCCCAGAGGAGCAGGCAGGTGCCATGGGAGGGTACCTGGAGGAAGCAGAAGACCTGGAGGTGGTGAGCACAGAAGCCCTGCACCTGTCGGAGGATGAGGAAAGGAGGGAGCTGTGGAGCCCCTCCAAGGAGAACGAGGAGGAGGACTTGCAGGCGCCGGATGGGGAGCTCCTGCAGGCAGAAGAGTTTGTTGCTTGTGAGAACGTGGCACCACTGAGCCACGTGGCGGCAGAGAGGTGCTCAGAGCAACCCTTTGTTCAGCTGGAGCAGGCACAGCTCCAGGCACCAGGAGCCCCTCTGGAAGAGAAGGATTTGGCCCTGCGGGAGGGAGAGGTGGGAGAGGCACCCCAGGAACCTGACGCCTTTCCTGCAGAGGAGACCCCCTTGGCAGAAGAAAACTCAGCAAGGGAGGAAGGAGAGAGCTTGGAAGGGGAGCCCAGAATGGTGGAAAGCGCAAGGGATGCTGAGGGGGGCAAAGAGAGGGGGGAGGAAGAGGAGGACAGCCCCAGGCCCCCAAGAGAGGATGGGTTGGGGAATGAAGATGCCATGGAGAAACAGGGGTTCTCAGACACAGAGCCTGTCTGCTCCCAAGAGATGGAGGTTGCCTTGCGAGGCGAGGATGTCCTGGGGCAAGGAGAGATCTCCAAGGCAGAGGAGCAGGATGTGGCAGGAGATGCTTCGGAGGAGCAGCAGCAACTGGCAGAGAAGGAGGAGGGAGCAGGAGAAGGAGGAGAAGAGATCCCAGCGGCTGCTCTTGACGCTGACAGAGACATCCAGGAGGGAAGCTTGGTGGTGGGCCCAGAAGCCCCCAAAGCTGAAAGGGAAGAGGAGGAGGAGGAGGAGGCAGGCATTCTAGAGATGGAAGAAATAGCAGCCCCCTTGGAGACAAAGGACCTGCCATGGTGCCCGGAAGCTGAACAGGATGAGGCCGATGTGCAGGCAGAGGAAGAAGAGCAAGCGGTGGCCAGAGTAGAAGAGGTTCTCCAAAGTCAGCTGGCCACCCACCTAGGCGAAAGCCTGGCCCCCCCTGCTGACAAAGAGGTGGAGGTTCCCCCAGAAGTGCAGGGCAGCCCCACTGACAGGTTTGAGGGCAAGGACCAGGCCGACACTAGCTACGGCCAGTCGCAAAGTGAGTCTTTGGGATCTGAGGACTCCCTTGAATCTTGGGACAGCTCCCCAAATGCCAGCCGTGAGACCGAGGGGATTGAGAAGGGCCTGGAAAGTGGCAAGGCGATTATGCTGGAGGAGACTCTGCCGGATCACACCCCCTTGCATCTGTATGAGGGGCAGATGTTGGCTGCCTCTGGGGAGCCCCAACAAATGCCTCCAGAGAGCCAAGAGGCTGCAGAACTGCCTCTTGTGACCCAAGATGGATCCACATCTTTAGAGGAGGTGCAACATCCTCCAGTAGAGGAGGAGAGTTTGCACAGCCCCCCAACAGAGGAGAACATCAACAAACAAGAAGGTACAGAAGAGGAAGGGGGATGCGCCATAGAAGCTGCTCCCATCCCAGGCACAGAAGATCCCAAAGTATCAGAAAAACCTACAACAGATGCTCTGGAACTCACTGGAAGTGATGGAAACCTATTTGAAGAAGACGCCAAAGTGCTCAGAGGGGAGGAGGTTGCAAAGTACTCTGCACAGTTGGACGCAGAAACTGAGAAAGAGTTGGCTGGTGGGGAAGTCCCCCAGAAAGGGGGCGAGGAAGAAGAAGAAGCCCAGTTTGTAGAACAATTCTATGAGGAAGAACTTGGCCAGGATTTTGCTTGGGGACCAGAGGAGGACAGCACTTTCCAAGTAGAACGGCTGGAGCCTAGCAACGTGGAGGAAAATGCCTTTGTGGAAGGGGACGCTCCTTTGGAGCTGAGTGACCAGGGGGACACAGAGGCTGAAGGTGGCCACAAGGTTTCTCCCCTGACCAGCGTGGCTGACTTGGGTGAAATTGTGCTAGAGGGGGAAGAAGGGTCTTTGGATGTGCAGGGAGGAGACCTCACAGGACCAGAGGCTCCAGCATGCAGGAAGGATGAAGATTTGCCCTGTGCCCAGGAGACAACGGACCTTGAAATCTGCAGAAGAGAAGACCAGGTCCCACAGGAAGATGTGGCTGAGGGGGACCCACGTGGTGAGGATCTCCCAGGTGAGGCAGTTGTGAGCATCTCAAGAGAGAGCATGAAAGATGCTGACATCCTGGAGATCGTGGAACAAGCTCTGGAGTTCAACCAGGAGCTGATCAAGGCAGCTGAGCCGTGTGTTGAGGCCGAACCAACGGTGACAGGAGGGGAGGAAGGTTCATTCCTGGAGAATGAGGAAGAGGAGAGCCGGGCTGCACCAATTGCCTTGCCCGATGTCAGTGACTCCCAGGTCCCCACAGAGGCCCCAGAAATCTCCTTCCCTGATGCCAAAGACCCAACAGGATCAGGTCCTCTGTGGGCTGACAGCAATGCTAATGGGCTGCAGCAAGACCCCGGCGTTGCCGATTTCACAGAGGAGATCCTGAATGGGATTGGGGCCCTCCAGCCTGGTGAGACAGAGTGCAATGGGGGCAATTCTGAGGAAGAACCAATGAAAAAGGTTACCATCACCCAGCAGTTCCTCAGGGAGGAGCTGGACGAGCCCTCCACGGTGGAGGTGACAGCAGACCAGAGATTGCCTCAAGTGCCGTCCCATGAAGAGACACCAAGGATCGAAGATGTGGAGCTGGAAGTTCATGAGAAGGTTCTGCTGGGACATGGCAAAGGCCTGGAGGCCACGGATCCCAATCAGAACCTCTTTGTCGACATCTTGCAGGCTGCCTGTGTCAAAGGGGGGAAGGGCGCTGATCCAGGGGCTGTCTCCGTCCCACCACACTTTGGGGATGAAGTTCTCCACCTGGAGTCCAACCAGCACCTGAACTTCCGGACGGAAGAGGAGGAGCAGCAGAGATGGTCTTCAGAAGACAACTGAAACCCTGCCTTTGTCCCTCCCAGCAGCTGACTCCTGCCAGAGGCAAAGCAAGATCTCTAGGGGAGCTGGAGATCACTCTCTTCCCATGCCCCACAACCTCCACAACCTTTTTAAATTTTGTTTTTCTAGATGACATACTACCATTTTTCATTTAAAAAATAAAAATAGGCTGTCAAATTGACAATCAAAAGTTTTGATTAGATAGAACTCTTCTTTTTTTAAAAAAAAAAAAACTCATTTGAGACTTTATGGTAGCAATTTGTTAAAAACCTCCTGTTTGTTGGAGTGAGCATTCAAGCCCAGTGCCTTATAGGGTGGCAGAATATAGGGCCAGAGTTTTAATCACGATAGGCCTCCCCTTCCCCTTAAAGTGGGCCCAGTTGTTTGGGAGAGGGGGCAGTCCGAAGCCTTGTGACACCTGTGGGGCTGGCTGCTACTGTGGGGGAAGCGGCTGGATCTAACACCTCCGTGCCAACACTTGAGCCCTTTCGACCTTAGCGCCTTCAATCCTCGAACCGTCAGCCTCCCCCAAGTTACGTTGCAAAAAACAAACCCCCCAATGCAGCTTGGCACATCCCCTTTTCAGGATTTTGAGGCTGGCACAGCAATTCTTAAGCTCCTCGGCCCACAGATCAAGGTATCGCTGAGCTGGGTCCCACCTTCCTCACTGTCTGACTGCCTCCTGCTTCTTTGGGGCCTGATAGTTTATGGAGATTGAAAAGTGGGATTTAAGCTGCAAAAATGTTGGTTTCTGTGCAAGTCAGGCCAATGTCTCCCATGCGCAAATTTGAAGGGAGTGTGCGTCTTCAGGGGCTGCTTTGAAGTTCACCCTAGAAACAAGCCAGCAAGAGGAGTGTTTGCAGCAGGACTGGGGCAGAGCCACCCAAGGGCAGGCAGCAGATCCTGGGGTGTGGAGGGGCTGGTGGTTTGGTGTGGACCCTGTTAGTTGCAGACAGAGATGCAGCTGCTCCCTGGCCTTCAGGTGCAGGACTTAAGAATTCTGCTGCTTTGTTGCCTTCAGATATGGAGCCAGCAAGACAGACCCCGGCTTCTTCCGACTCAGCCTCCTTGATAAGCTAATAAAAGCAATTTCTTTCCCACCACTTGCAAACTCACAGCGTCTTGTTTTTAAAACTGGACTTTTACAAAGAATGTGTGATTTACAAAGCGTTATATTTTGATGTGGCTTTCTCTTTGGGTGGGTGGGTGTGGGAGGGAGAGAGAGAGAGAACAGAGGGCACATGGGCTTGTCAAAGAAAATAGGCTGGTGATCTCAAAGGGGTCTTTGAATGCAAGTCTTCATTTCCAAATTGGAGGGCTGTGGTTCTCCAGGGGTTGCTGGACGACCCTTGTCCCCACCCCTTTCCATCGACCATGCTGGCTGCTGGGGCTGGTAGGATACGGAGGCCAACATCTGGAGGGGCACAGATGTCATAGAATCATAGGGACCCCTAAAGGCCATCTAGTCCAACTCCCTGCAATGCAGGAACCACAGCTAAAGCATCTCTGACAGATGCTGACTACCTAGCATCTGGTTAAATACCATCAAGGTAGCTGAGTCCCCCACCTCCCAAGGGATTCCATTCCGCTGTCAAATGGCTCTTGCCCTCAGAAAATTCTTCCTAAGAAAAGTTTTTCTTTTCTTGCCATTTGAATCCATTGGTTTGAGTCCTGCCTTCCAGAGCAGGTGAAAACAAGCTTGCTCCCTCTTCTATGTGACAGCCCTTCAGCTATCTGAAAATGGCTGTCATATCTCCTGAGTCTCCTCTTCTCCAACTCCCTCAACCGTTCCTCACAAGGCTTGGTTTTCAGGCTCTTGATCATCTTGGCTTCCCTCTTTTGCACACCTTCCAGCTTGTCGACATCCTTCTTAACTTGTGGTGTCCAGAATTGGACACAGTGCGGTCACCCTCCCTGCCACAAAGAGGTGCCTTCCTTGAACTTAGACATCAGACGATCAGGCCAAGGGCCGACTGAGGCCAGCAGTTCCCAGAGTGGTCAACCAGGTGCCCTGATGGGAAGCCCATAGGCCAGAGGTTAGGAGCCCAGGTGTTGCTCGATCCTTCTTGCATGACCCCACTTCCTGCCTAGAGGATTGTGCCTAGCCATCATGACTAACATGAGCCATTAAGCAACTTTGTTCTCCTCTGCTGTGAATCTGTCTGGCTCCCTTTGAAAGCCACCACTGCATTCGAGAGCAGCCACTTCCACATGTTTAACTGCCTGTGAAAATGTCCTCCATCCTGAATCTTCCAGTGCAGGACTTCATGACCTTCTGTGGCACAGTGGGAAGTACATCAGACCTGGGAGAGCATGAAGCTCACTGGGTGTGACCTCTCAGCCTAGCCCACCTTGCAAGGTTGTTGCTGGGGGAATTAAATATGGGGTCGGGGGTAAGAACCATGTATTCCACATTGAGCTCCTTGGAGAAAAAGGCAGAATGGGAGAGCCAGTGTGGCATGAAGGTTAGAGTGTTGGACCAGGACCAGGGGGAGCAGGCTTCGAATTCCCACTCAGCCATGAAGCTCACTGGGTGACCTTGGGCCAGTCACCATCTCTTAGCCCAACCTACCTCTTCACAGGGTTGTTGAGAGGGTGAAATGGGGAGGGAGACCACCATGTACACCACAAGATTGTTGGAAGATAAAAGTGGTATATTCAGTCAATCAATCCACGCCTACAGTTTAGCTCCTGCCTCTTCATCCACCCTAGAACTCCAAGTGGTGCTCATTCAGTGTTCACATGGACCTAAATGGAAACTGGCCACGCATCCTGGCACAGATGCAGACCTGGGGTGTGTGTATGTCTGGCTGGCTTCAGGGGGCTTCAGCCCAGACCCCCTGGGAACACAGCAAATTTCTGCAAAACTTGACTCACCATGAGGAAGCCTCCTAAGGTCTCTGAGCCAAGGAGGATCCCTTCCCCTGGTGGGGATGTTCCCTGGCCAGCATCCTGCCTTTGTGGAAAGGGTGGCAGACAGGGAGGGGGGAGATGGTAGCGGCTTTTTATAGCAAGGGCCAGAAAGCAGGACTAATGGAGGGCCTCAGATATGCAGGTGGCTGATGCAACCTCCCGCTCATCTCCCTGGAGGGAAGGAATATTTTGGGAAGCAGGGAAGGGAGTTAAATGCTTCCGACTTCCCTCCCCCTGCTGGGACTGAGAGCAGGCAGTGGTGGGGATGAGAAGAGGATCCCTCCATCCCCTGGGGGCAGGCAGAAGGGCTTTCCCTGCCGGCTGCATTGTGAGGCTGACTTTGAGATGCTGGGCTCCATTCCTTCTCTTCTCCTTTCATTAATTTAAAAATCATGAAGGGGAAAAAAACATATTACAGCTGGTGACACAATATTATACACTTCAGACACAAACTGACAGACTGATAAAGCCCTAAAGGGGCGACTTCCGATGTTCTAGAGAGAAGGAAAGAAATCCAGCAGGTTTATGAAATGGTGACTGGATTGGGGAAAGGTAGAGAGCCCCTGGAGGTGCAGGGCAAAAGGACCAGAATGATCAGGAGTTGGGATGGATGTCCTCAGGGTCCCTTTCAGCCCTGTGAATTGTATAGCTGTATGATTGGAGTCTACATAAGAGGAGAATCACAGATCATTTTATTTAAGTAAACAGCGTGATCCATCACTCCTTTGTTGGGAGGAGGGTTTTCTACAAACTAACAAGAGGGGCAAGACAAGTGACTTGTTGCCCCAGGGAATATGGGGATCCTTCTGAAAGGGGACGGGTCTCTCTGCCCATGGCCCACTCCCCTGGCCGGAGGTGATGCCATCCTGGTGTCTGTGGGTCAGAGGGAAGGGGCAGGTTGGCGGCTGGAGTTGACAAAGACACAGTGACCCGATTTTCTCAGCTCTGGCTCTGGCTCCCCACCACCACCACCACAAAATCCAAGGGCCACATTTCTTCATGTGCAACTTGCTAGGTGGGTGTGGCCAGAGGCTAAAGTGGGTGGAGCCATGGATGTGCCAGAGGTTTCTCTGCTCCCCACTTCTCCATCATCTATCCAGGCCAGCAAGAGAAGGCCTTGTCAAGCATTCAAAGAGGGTACAAAGGAAGACTGTGTGTGTGTGTGTGTGTGTGTGTGTGTGTGTGTATGTGTATGCCTCAGCCCTCGGGGATAAATCGTACCAGCCTTAACTGTTAATGTGATCAATCATTCATCTTATTATTTACTATATTCCTCAGCTGTCCTTCACCAGTTGAGACCCCAGGGGGGTTTACCACATATTCAGTACATTCAATATAACATATAAAAAGCATTTATCATTACAGTACAAACTCTTTAATTTTTATTCCCTTTCAAAACATAACTTTTAGGATAGCAGCCATTCTGTTGGCCAAAAGACGAGAGAGAGATTTTGCCATCCTTCTGAAGGGACTGCTGCATCAATCTCCAGCCTCCTGATCTCTCAGTGGCCAAATGTCTCTGAGAACCTACATAAGCAGAACCTGTGGATGAGGCCAATGGCCCACCTAGTCCGGCCTCCTTTGAACAGTAGCCTGTGGGAAACCCACAAGCAGGATCTGAGCATGAGAACTTTTGTCACCTCCTTTAACTCTTTCCACCCCAGCTGGTTGCTAGCAAGGATGCTGCATCTGAGAGCCGCTAGCCGAGTTCACCTATTTTTCCTCCTCCCTCCCCAATCCTTTTTCCTTTTGTGCTGTGGTCTTTTTATATTGTATTTGGAACTGCCTGGGGGGGGGAGTCTTCTTCTTTGGCTGGCCAAAAGAAATTGGCTTCAAAATAAATAAATTAAACCGTTTTAAATAAATGACGAGGCTGTTTTGAGGTATGGAATGCGGTGCCCACCCCTGGCACTGCCACGGCATGCCATTCCAAAAAGCACATTACATGGCATGCCTCAATTGGGCCTTTTGTGATGGCGCCGCTGAGTCACGGGAGGCAGAGAAAGGGCTGCCTTTGTGCTCCCTGGAGGGGAAAGGGTCTGAGTCACCCAAAGCCTGGCTTGGAGGTGGCTGGGTGGGCTGGAGAATAAAAACAGGCGGGTGTGTGTGTGTGTGTAACGAGGATTTCTCTCTCTCTCTCTGGCTTTTTTGTTTAGATGACCAAGACAGAGAAACACAGACTAGTGGTCAAGTTATGGACAGCATGAACATGTGCAGTTTGGAGACGGGGGATAGAGAAAAGAAAGATGGGTTTGACTCAGTGTGGTCTCGCTTTAAAGCATTTGTTAACAAGAGTGCCCTGAGGTCCCTTGCATTCTCAGTCACAGCAGCCACTATGGAGAAATTATCTTTTAACACTTTAGTTCAAAGTATTCACTGTGGGGGGACGCAGGTGGTGCTGTGGGTTAAACCACAGAGCATAGGACTTGCCTTTCAGAAGGTCAGGGGTTCGAATCTGTGATGGGGTGAGCTCCCATTGCTCGGTCCCTGCTCCTGCCAACCTAGCAGTTCGAAAGCAAGTGCAAGTAGATAAATAGGTACCGCTCTGGCAGGAAGGTAAACGGCATTTCCGTGCGCTGCTCTGGTTCGCCAGAAGCGGCTTAGTCCTGCTGGCCACATGACCCGGAAGCTGTACGCCGGCTCCCTTGGCCAATAAAGCGAGATGCGTGCCGCAACCCCAGTCGACCACGACTGGGCCTAACAGTCAGGGGTCCCTTTACCTTTTTATTCACTGTGGGTGTGAGCTTAATCCATAATGTAAAAGATTTCTCATCTGCTTTGATGCCACGTGCTCCACTGCATACAAGACTTTGGCATCTGTGCATGTGTTTGTGCTGGTAGGCAACAATTTCAGCACAAACACAATGGAAAACATTTTTTTTTTAATTCCAATAAAATTTGAAATAAACAAACAGAAAGAGGATAAGTTACAGATAGGTAGCCGTGTTGGTCTGCCATAGTCAAAACAAAACAAATTCCTTCCAGTAGCACCTTAAAGACCAACTAAGTCAGTTCTTGGTATGAGCTTTCGTGTGCATGCACACTTCTTCAGATACAAGAATGGTGTATCTGAAGAAGTGTGCATGCACACGAAAGCTCATACCAAGAACTGACTTAGTTGGTCTTTAAGGTGCTACTGGAAGGAATTTGTTTAGAAAGAGGATAAGAGAGAAGTTTCTCTTCCTTGTCTCCTAATGTTCAAACTTGTGGACTTCCAATGAAGCTGAACATCGGAAGAATCAGGACACAAAAAAGGAAGTCCTTCTTCATGAAGCATGTGGTGAAACTATGGAACTTCCTCCTTCCAAGAGGCTGCGACGGCCACCAACCTAGATGGCTTTAAAAGAGGATTAGACAAATTCATAGCAAAGTGGCCTATTGATGGCTACTAGCCAAGATGACTATGCTCTGCCTCCATGCTTGGAAGCAGCTGTTGTTGGCATTCGTCGGTCTTGAGAAACAATGGAGTGAGCCTCTGGGGGTGAAGTCAAACCTCTGGATTAGCAGCACCAAAGGGATCTCCCAAGGACACAAGCCTGGGCAGTGGGTCTGGAGGCTGCCCAGACCCCCCTCTCAGCCTCACTGATGTGGCCCAAAGGAAAGCAGAGAAAGACGTTTGGCCCCAGCTTGGTTGCCAGAAGGAGGCGTACAAAGCACCATCCAACCGCCTTAGGGACTCCTCTCCAGATCTGTGCAGGGTTTACTCCTGAACCTTTTCTTCTCCCAAAGATATTCTGCAAGGCAGAGGGGGTTTAGGAGCAGAGTCTTCCTTCTCCTAGATGGGTTTCCTTTCCAGGTGGACGGACCTGTCTGCCCCTCACTTCCCTCTACAGCACATGCAGATGCCACCTTCTTGACCATTGGACACCCTCTTGGTCTTGTTCACTCAATCAGCTAGAGCCTATCTTCAAATACAGGGGAAGTCCTTAACACACTGAGGGTTAGAGACCCATTGGCTGCCCTCACCTGGTTTAGCTGACCATTTGAAGCCATTCCCGGGGTGTGGCTGCTGACAGCTTCCAGGAGCTGCAGGTGAGAGCGGAGTGCAGGGGACCAAAGGTGGGCAAAGGGCCCCAGAAGGAGTAAGATGTGTCTCCCACCAGAGGTACCTTCCCTCCCCTAACACCCCATAAACCCCTGGAGGCAGCAATGCGTCTGAATACCAGAATCCCATGATGCCACAACGCAGGCAGCAGTTTTTTCAGTGAGGTCCGTTATCAGCTATTGAGAGAGGGACCTTTAACTCTGAGAGCAGCAGAGGTTGTTTCGATGCTACGTGTGCTTCTAAATCAGTTTGTAAATATTAGTCGGTCCCATGTATAAATCCATGTCAATCTGCTCCAGTATACCAAGCAAAAGTCATGTGTGATTTTTATACTTTAAATAACGTACGTATCTTGTTAGGCCTTTTCTAGGAGAGGAAAGAGCAACTATTAAAAAGGGTCAAACGACCTGGGGGAACTTCTGCTATACTCTTTCAAATATAATTACCACAGATCAGTGCTGTCAACTCTGGCTGGCAGCAGCTCCCAGGGTTTGAGGCAGGCATTGCTCCTTTCTTGCCTTGGAGGGCTGTAGGTCTTTGGGGGGGGTGTTTCAAGGTCCTGACGCTACCAGGCTGATTCCTGTGTCCCAAATGGGAGGCTGGGGCTTTCCTGATCCCAGGGGCTTTGCATCCAGAGGCCAGCCTTGCCTGGCAGGGATCCCCCTCTCCTGTGCTCAGCCGTGCTGGACGGAGCTGGTGGGGAAGGAGCCTAAGCTAACAGGCCCCTTCCAGCTGCCCTGACCAGGCCTGATAAGCGGCTGCCTGGCAGACACCGAGCTCCTTTTAAGGGCAAACTGCAAGGCCAGAGAAGGAAGCAAAGTCCCGTTCTTGACTCAGGAGCGAGACCTGAGCCCAAGGTCTCCGTGTTCCCTGGCCTGTGCCAAGCCCAGCTGTGTTTTCTCTGTCCACTGGGGCGCTGGCTGAGGGTGCAGATCACAGCCTGCCCTCTCCACCTCTGCCTCCGCGAGTCTTGGCTTTGGAGGGCATTCTAGGGGCATCCTGCAATGTGCACCTTAAGTTAAGGATGCTGTGCAACTTCACCTGAAGGGCGCCTGAGCTCCAGCCTCTTCAAGCAGCTCATCTTTTGCAGAGTCCACATGTTTGTACATGGTCCTTCCGGCAAAATATGGACATCCTAGACGTGTTGAGTCTCTGTAGGGTAGGGAACAGGTTATGACTGAGGGTTAGTCTGGGTTCCTTAGGAGTGCTGGCGCCTTGGTGGGCATGTGCTGGCCAGCCAGCCCTTTCAGACGCCGCCTCTCCCTGGATGGATGTGGCCGGACCTTCACGTGCAGCTCTTTTTCTTTTTTTAAAAGTTTGTTCATAATTTTAATTTATAACAAATAAACATTTGAACAAAGAAATTGAAACAATTCTCACATATCAAACTTCGACTTCCCTCCTCCTCTTTCAACAGTTTGATGAGTTTACCTTTTCTTTCCCCTTTCGCATATCCCAATTAACTCTATTCATTCTTTTCCTCATCTATTTCATGTTTTAGAAACTGCAAGTTTTTACAGGAATCCTGCTAATGTCTTAATTTGTTTACAATTTGTTTGTAAATATTCAATAAACGATTTCCATTCGTGCGGCTCTTTTATCCTCCAGCTTTTGGGGACAGACTCTTAAGGGACGAAGAGAGACCAAAGGAGCAAACTTAGGTGAGCATACAGAGCTACCCGTTTGTTTCTTTCACATATGACACAGTGGTTGGAGTGTTGAACTAGGACTTGGGAGAGACCAAGGTTCAAACCCTCACTCGGCCGGGGAGCTGACTGGGGGCCAGTCACCGCCTCTCTCAGCCTGACCTACTTCGCAGGGTTGCTGTTTTGGGGATTAAACAATGGGGGGGGGGGAGAACTATGGGAGCAGCCTTGAGCTCCACGGAGAAAAAAGTGGGATATAAAGGTAAATTTTAAAAAAGGACTCACTTCCCATGAAAACACATCAAAATGATGGACAATATAAATCATGAGACTCATAGAAGTGTAGAGCTGAAAGGGTCATCTAGTCAAACCCCCAGCAAGGCAGGAATCAAATCTAAAGGAAGTTCAGGAAGGCATGAGCTTAGAAGGCACACAGGGTGGGCCCAGTTTATGGAAGACGACGTCTGCCAGAGGCCCCTTTCTGTGATCAGCCGGGGATATAAGGGGTGAAACAATCTCCCAGCGCCCCTGGGCTTCTCCACACTGACAAAGCGCAGGTCTTTCCCTTTGCCCTGATCCTTTCCCATGGAAACCCCTCTGTTTGGTGCTAAAGCAAAGCAAATGTCAATCCAGAGGAAAAAAGGATTTCCCTGGGGAAAAGCAGGACAGGAGGAAGTGTGGATAAGCCCAGTGAGTGAGTGTTCACCAGGACTAGCACCTTGAACTTAGCCCCATAACAAACTGGCAGTCAATGTAACCATTTCAGCAACAGGATAGCACTCTGGTGGGGGCCTCCTGTCCCAGTGAGCAGCTTTTGCAGCAAGAGGCTGGCCAGGGAGCCTTGAGGAGGATGCTGAGCAGCTAGAGCTGAGCTGCCTGCCCCCATCTTAGGGGAGTGAAGAATGAAGAGAGAGGCAGGCATACAAGGGGGGGGGGGCAGGAGGAGGCCACATACCAGCTGGTGAAACTGAAGCACATTCTTTACCACTTTGAATGCTGACAGATGAGGGCCAGAGAGATACAGATGGCTGTTGCTGGTGAACTTTGTTCCCCAGGGAAGAAGAGAAGGGGAGCGAAAAGGCACCATGGAAGCTGGTGGGTTGGGGGGAATGGGGGTGGGGGTGGGGAGGACTCAGGGAATCTGTGGGGCAGGAAGGCGTTTGCCATGGAGCTGCACAGCAGGCGGGGCTTGCCCAGCAAGGCTGGATTGTCAGGAGGGGGCTGTGTGGCAGGAGTCACCTTGACCTGGACCCTGTTGCCACCATCTCTGCTCCTGGACGTGAGCTGGGGCCAGAGAGAGGGCAAGAACAACCCTCCTTGTGAGAAACTAAGAACTGCCTCCTGGATCAGGCCTAAGGGGGCCCATCCAGTTCAGCCTCTTGCTCTCACAGTGGAATCTAGACAGAGTGCCTTTGGAGCTGGAGGATTCATAAGAACATCCAAAGAGCATGCTGGATCAGGCCAATGGCCCATCTAGTCCAGCTTCCTGTTCTCACAGTGGCTGACCAGATGCTTCTTAGGAAAGCCCACAAGCAGAATCCAAGCACAAGAGCATTTTTCCCCTGCTGTGGTCAGAAACACTTCTGCCTCCAGCAGTGAGGGGCAGAGCCCAGTCATTGGCTGTGACTTTAAAAACTTGAGTAGGAGCTTGGTTTTTCCCTCCCTCTTCCTTGTGTGTCATGTCTTTTTGAGCTAGGGGCAGCAATCGCCTTGGAAATGATTTTTGTAGGCCTCCCAGAGAGCCATTGTGGTTTAATGGGTGAGGAATTCATGCTGTAAACAGGTAAATTATCTTAACATGCATTGATTGTATGTGGGCCACTCTGGGAGCTTCTTTGGCTGAAGCGCAAACGCTCTGAATAAATAAAAATAGTCTGCCTGCCTGAAGTCTGCCTGTTCCTCCATGCTAGGATATCACAAGGGAACAATCCAACTCCCGCTGGTCTGAGGGGAGGAGGCTAGATGGCAGCAGGAGGAGCTTTCTGTACCTGGACCCGGACCCAAAATGTACTAAGGATGAGGTTTCCTGGAAACAATGAGCCCCAAGGCCGCCCCCACCTTTTTTGGTCACAAGGAGCCACTGGAGCAAATGTAAGCCTCTTTCATGGGCCAGGACAGACGGTTGGGGATTGTTAAATGAAGCCGCTGGGGCACACTTAATCTAATTTGCAAGTGGGTGTGCATGTGTCTGCAGCAGAATTGTGGGATGCTTGAGGAAACAGTAAACACAGCACTGTGCAAATGTGCGCGGGGTGCGGACCACAACACAACCGCACTTAAGAAGTGCCGCACCTGACAGTCCTTCTCCTGATCTACAAAAGTGGTTTTGGAAACAGCTTAAAAACGGCACAAAGCCACCCTCAATGCAGTCCATAAATCCGTGACATTTCAACCTAGGGGAACGAGAACTCTGTGGTCCTGAAGTTCAAGGTGCAAAGTGGGCCATTTGTCACCCTCAGTTTGGCATTTCCAGTTTTGACGTCACAGAGAAACATGTGCTTTGCAGCCTGAGAGATTCTAATGAGGTGACTCCCAAGTTTTAAATGTCCTTATTTTAGCTTAGACACACAAAATCTACATAGCAAGAACAGTAAGCACCCAAACCTGGAGGGGCAGGAGTAAAATGGAGCATGGTCCAGGGAGTCATAATTCACTGTGTAGCTGCATCTCGCTAACACAACTTCTTTTTTGTTTTCATTGCTGCTCACATGAAGTAATACTGAAAGGAGGGAGATATCTAACCCAGAACAGCCACCTGTGGGAGTGGACCTTGATGGGAGAATCTGCCTGATTTGCACTTTCTGAAACAACTCAAGACTGAAACACAGACACCCTTCAAAATTTGCATGCAGTTCTCCAGTCAAGTAATGTGTGAAAAAGTGCATGTGCACATGTGAAGCATGAAGAATGACATACAAAGATGCATGATATCAGGCGGAATAGCCCTGCATAGATGGGTATGGGAAAGGCAAGATTGTGGTGGGCATGGGGAGGAATTTGCACAAAAGTGATGCTGAATTTTCATGAGGGCTCATCCTTTTAAAAAACCCTCAGTCCGATGTGGAGATGTGGGGAAATGAGAGAAAGCAAAATGCCCTTCTGTACTTCCAGGGGATCTTTGGCTGTGGCCTCCCTCCGAACCAAACCATCCACACCCCCTCCATCGTCCCACCCAAGGACAAGGCCACATCGCCATGGAAAATGGAGGGAAGCCTCCCTTTCCAGCAGGCAGGCGGCTGATGCCCCCCCCCTCTTGGCCCCAATCCAGACAATTAAGAGCTTTGTTTCCTGTGATGGCTGCTTCAATGGAGGCCCACACAAAGAAGCTCTGCAGGGGGAGGATGGGATGGGGATTGCGGGGGGGGGGGGGGAGGAGAGACGATGACCTCAGTGCAATGACCTCACTCAGCACAACTCCCCAAATCTGCAGGCCTTATAAGGCTAGATTTGGAGGAGGGGCAAGAAGGGAAGAAAAAGACACACACACACCCCACCACCAGTCCCCCCCATCCTTTGGGGCTTCTAAATATAAGTCTTTTTCTTTTCTTTTCTCTGGAATGAGTTTAACATCCTGCTATTTCGTCCAAGTCGTCTGTTTGCGTGAGATGTTCTGTTTATTAGCCAGGTCTTTCTTCTTTCTTTTCTTTCTTTCTTTCTTTCTTTCTTTCTTTCTTTCTTTCTTTCTTTCTTTCTTTCTCTCTCTCTCTCTCTCCCCCCCCCCCAATTCCTTGAAAAAGCCTCCCCCCCCCACTCATTCCCAAATAGGGACTCAACAATGGAGGCCCCTTTGTTTCAAGGGATGGGGCACTGGGGGAAGAGATGTGAGGAAGCGTCCCGGGCGGATTCCCTTCGGCCCCTGAGGAATGTCGAGGAGGAGGAGGAGGAGGGGGAGGAGGAGAGGAAAAAAATGAAGGGAAACGAAAAATGGTAAAGGACAACATTGTCTGGGTGGCTGGTTTGTTTTTCTCTTCTCCTCCCAACACCAAGACTGGCTGTTTGCTGCATACTGGTGAACAACTGTTCAGAGCACAGCCTGAGCTGCAGCAGGGAGCATGCATTGCATGGGATCTCCTGAGCATGTGGGGATTTCAGTCCCAAGAGCCGGAGTGATGCCAGGCTCTTAATGGAGCCAGGAGAATGAGGAGCCACAGCCCAGTCATGCCTCATCCCTAAAGAAAGAGCACACCAGAATATAAAAAGATCATAAGCATTTTGCAAATTCAGAGTGATATATATATATATTGTCACTGCTCTCCTTCTGCTGAGTCTCCCATTCATTCTCTCATTCATATATATATATATATATATATATATATATATATGAATGAGAGAATGAATGGGAGACTCAGCAGAAGGAGAGCAGTGACAATGAATGAGCTATCTGGGGAAAACCCACAGTATTGCACTTTCCCCGACTCAAATTATGACTTTGCAAAATGTGATAGCCTAGAAAACAGCAATTAATGTTTACCATTTTGAATTTTATTGTGCTATTATCTTCTTCGGTGGGTTGTGGAACGTCTGGAGAACGTTGCTCTTGGGTTTTTTAGGGGGCACTGGGAATGAGTTTCCAGAACCAAGGGACAGTGGTCCTGAAAAAGGTTCGGGAACCACTGGACTAGAGCTTTTGTTTACCATTTCCTCAGCAACTCTCATTCATTGGAGGTTTTTACGCAGACCTTAGGTGACCATCTATTAAGGATGTCATGGCTGCGATTCCTGTGTCACAGGGGGTGGGACTAGATGATCCTCAGGGACCCTTCCAACTCTACCATTCTAGTATTCTATGCTTCTACTGAACAGGAGTTTCTTTTCAGGCACTGATCATGATGAAGAAGCGAGGGAGGGTGGCTGTGTGAATCCCACCCTTGCCGTGTGGACTTTCCAGAGATGAGGGATCTCTCAGACAGCTTCCAGGCAGCCCACTTGGTCTGAGCAACAGTGAGGAGTGATAAATCAGGAGACAGCGATGGAGATTCTGGCCAGAGCCAGAAAAGGCAGGTTAGCTCAGCCTTTGCTCTCCCCTCTCTCTCCTAAAATAGGGCCTCCTTTGGAGCAGGGGGGCTTCCCATCCTCCAGTTGATCCCCTGGCAGCCCCTCCCTATCTGCAGCTGTTGCCAGCCCAAGGCCCCAGAAAAGTTGAAGAAGGAGGGGGGGTGAGGTTTATTATTTTTTTAAAAAAATATTAAGTGTCTAAACCCCAGAAAGCAAAAGATCACAAGAGGCCCCCTCACCTTTGACTGGACTCCATGGAGACGGATTAAAGCCCCTCAGCTGTGGGGAGGGGACGCTTTCTGGAATGCGCTTTCGGAGACATCCATCAGCAGCCCCCCAGGGGTGGGGGGAGAAGGGGGTCGAAGGAAGGGGAGCAATGGAGACTGACAGAGCTCTCCAGTTTCATGGAAACTGGGGGGGGGGGGGGAGATGGACCAGGCAGCAGATGTTGCTCCTCTGTTTGGAGACCCAGGCCCCTCTCTCGCACTCCAGATCAGGCAGGGGGAGGAATTGGGGAGGGGGGCACAATGGCGGGTCCTGCTGCTTCAGCTGCTCCAGTCGCTCAGAGGTAGCAGAACGGCTCACAGTGGAGAGTTTGCAGAATCCAGGATGGTCCAATAGTCCAATCCCCAGCAATGCAGGAATCTCAACTAAAGCATCCCTGACAGGCGGCCATCCGACCTCTGCTTAAAAGCCTCCAGGGAAGGAGAGTCCACAGTTTCCAGAGGGAGCCCATTCCACTGTCAAACTGTTCCTAGAACTGTAGAGTTGGAAGGGACCCCTTAAGGGCCATCTAGTCCAGCCCCCTGCTATCTTGGGTGCACCTTGCATGAGGAGCGGGGGGGGGGGGAGAGAGAGAGAGAGAGAGAGAGAGAGAGAGATGAGTCGATGTTGCTAAGAAGCTGCCACTGAGTCCTGTGTCTTCAGTCCACTGAGAGCTAGGAGACTGGTGGATTTTGGCAAACGTAAAACAAGAGGGCAAGATAAAAAGAAAGACCTTTCTGTGTACCTAAGCATCTTCTCAAAGCTCCTTCGTTGCCATCAGGAAACAGTAATTTCTTGAATAGTAGTAAACAACACACAGAATCTTAGTATGGTAGAGTTTGGAGGGATCCCCTGCAATGTTAGGAGTCAAAGCTAAAGCATCCTGGACAGGCGGCCGAAATGGCCCCCCAGCCTTTCTTTAAAAACTTTCCGGGAAGGGGAGTCTACCATGGTTTCCCTGTCATAGTTGGGCTCTGGGACCGAAGTCCTCCCAAGGGAAAGAGGAGGACAGAGGAGGGGGGGGGCAGAGGGCAACTAAGGTTCCTTTGAGGCAGTGGGCTCCTCAAAGCTCCACTGGGATGCCCAGAGGCTGCCCCCACTGAGAAGAAGGTCTGTGGGTGGATGGAGGCTTGTGTGTCTCCAGGCTCTTAAAAGATTTGGGACAAGAGTTCAAGGCCACAGAATCGCAGGTGCAAATTTACAGAGCCAAACTTTGGCTTCAATTTATTTACTGCATTTATTTCCCACCTTTTCCTTCAAGGAGCTCAAGGTGGCATTTAATCCCCACAACAACCCTGTGAGGTAGGCTAGGCTGAGGAATTGTGACCGGCCCTCAAGATAACACCCAGAGAACTTTCTGGCCAAGTGGGGGGATTTGAACCCTGGTCTCCCCCAGGTCCTCGTCTGCTGCTCTAACCACTAAGCAACATGGCCTCTCTAACTCAAATGCCAGAGAAGGCAAGCCAACCAACTTCCCATTTGCATTGCTCTGGCTAAATCATAGAATTGTAGAGTTGGGAGGGACACCAAGGGTCATCTAGTCCAAACTCCTGGAATGCAGGAATCACAACTAAAGCATCCCTTCTTAAAGTGATTCAAACTTCAGCCCAGTTCACTCCAAACCAGGTCCTTTAACTCTTTCCTCAAGAGAGCCTGCTCCAGACCAACCCACTTCCTTTCAGTTGCCTCCAACTGTTCATCTCCTCCCTAGGATCCAACCCCCCCCCCAATTCATCACACCCCCCCCA
This sequence comes from Podarcis erhardii, assembly GCF_964252035.2. NCBI lineage: Eukaryota > Metazoa > Chordata > Lepidosauria > Squamata > Lacertidae > Podarcis > Podarcis erhardii. The sequence goes on from NC_138505.1 coordinate 203,231, forward strand.
GAAATGTTTGAGGTCCCAGGGAAAGAGCCAGGCCCACTGCCCCCCCAGGGGGTTTGCCCCTCACAGAGCCCCTAGTGGTGAGAGAGGAGCACTCCTACCCCAACACCAGCACCCCTGCCCCAAAATTCTATTTCTGTCAGGGAGTGAGCTTGGGGAGGCCAGGAGGGCAGAAAGCAGCTGGCTCTCTGCTGCAGAGCAAAGATTAGACTGGAATGGCATCCCATCCCAGAATGCCTGGACTCTGGGGTGGGCTGCTCTGCTGCACCAGCAGCACACATGGCCCCCCACCCCATGGAGGGTAGAGAAGAGACTGGACTGCAGGGAGGCCTTTGCCCCAGGGAGCAGGTGCCAAGGGCCTTGTGGAGTATTTGCCAGCTGGCGCTTGACTCTGTTTGGGGGTCAGGGATGGGCTGACTGCTTCACACCAGCTGAGCCAGTCCCCAGTGAAGCTGCAAGTCAGCAGCAGGGGGAGACCCCCCCCCCCATATGGGGCCAGACACATACCATGACAACAGGCCCTCTTCGCTTTGTGGAAAGGGAAATCTAGTGTTCCTTGCCTCTGAAAATGTGGAAAGTGGTTCTGTGATTTAAAATTTGCTCAGTTAATCATTTCTCCTTTTTTACCCAAAAAGGAGGAGGGAGGGGAGAAAACTGGGGCAGCTTTCCTGCATTGTAGGGGTTGGACTAGATCTACCTTGTGGTCCCTTCCAATTCTAAGATTCTGGGATTTCAGGGCAGCCTTCCCAGATGAGATTTTGTTAAGGTCTCCTCCAGATTTGGGGGGGGTGGGGTGTGGTTTTTTTTTTTTGGAGGGGGGCACTGTACTCGGCCACTTGTTCTTGACACAATAAATGTGCATTAGTGGTGTATTTGTACTGGACAGTCCACACATCACTTTGCTTTGTTAGTGGTTCTGCTTTCCCTGATTCTTCTGCATTATTGCTGTTTGGAGGTGCAGCAGCACAAGAAAGCAGGGTAAGAATAAGCACAAGAATCCCAGGACATTTGTAGGACGAAAAGTTCCAGGATTTCAGCGGGAAGGGACAGGACGTGCCCTGATGGGCAACGAAGCAGGATGTTCATTTCAAACATTTCGCAGGTGTAAACAAGCGTTGGAAGCGAGATCATGGGTGATCACCCCGATAGCATCGTGGGCACAAATAATCTTGAATGCACAATAGGAGGCCTGGAGGGGCCCTCACTGGACATGGGAACCAGTAGCAGGAAAAGCTTGGCTGCCCCATTCATCCTAAAGCAGGACAAGGAGGAAGCCATTCTTGCACAAGTGGCAGCAGAGGGGATGAGTGAAGGTGAGGTCCACATTTTAGGTGGGGGGGGGGCTGTGGGGGTCCTGCAGGAGGCAATGACGGCCACCAACCTAGACGGCTTTAAAAGATTAGACAAATGAGTGGGAGATAAGTAGCTACCAGTGGCTACTTGCCATGATGGTTAGCTCATGATGGCTGGGTTAGGGTTCAGATGTTTTCTGGGTTAGTTAGATGACCCCAAACTCAGCCAAAAAAACAACCCCAAAGCCACTTGCTTTGAGAGGGTAATTGGGGCAGCTTGGTCTGATCATATCCCTTGTCATTGGCAAGGTTGGCTAGCCCAGCTGCAGATCGTAGAATTGCATTGGAAGGGACCCCAAGGGTCATCTAGCCCAACCCACTGCTGCAATGCAGGAATCACAGCTAAAGAATCTCCGACAGGTGGCCACCCAGCCTCTGTTAAGAAACATGCAGTGAAGGAGAGTCCAGAGAGAAAGCCAAGAAGCCTCCTTCCAAAGTATCACAAATCACAGAAGCTGCCCCCCTCCCCACCCCTGCAAAAGACACATGAGTGAGACTTCCAGCTGGTCAGCTCCACTGAGGAGAGACAGGGTTATTTTCACACCAGTTGGCTGCCAACTGTCTGGCTGGGTAGGGTTTCAGTTCTGGGCTTGTCGAGAAGTAGAGATGGATAAGCTTCTTTTGAGCAGGGTGGAAGCCGCGGTCAGGCTCAGAGCAGTTGGGCTCCTTTCCTGCTGCGAGATGGTTTTGCATCCCCAGAGATCTCTGGGGGTATTTGGGAAGGGGTCAGGGCTCGGCCCCACCTGCTGTCCCCCGGCAGGAAGGGGGCAGCCCTCTGCATGTGGTGCAGGATCCCTCTGTAGTGGCAGCTAGAAAATGGCAATAATGAAGAATTATTGGGGGTTTGCCAGAAGGAGATGTTTGCTGCAACACTGAACCGTAAAAGATTGTGAATGTTGATTTCAAGTTTTACTGTTGGGCAGTAATTATAGTGTTTTTGTGTAGGGCTAACCGCAAAGTGTTCCTTGATGAAGGGCAGTCTATAAAATGATTGTGATGGCAATCAGAAGACATTTTTCCCAGGTACCAGCTGCCCCGTGGATGCATTCTGGGTGGCAATTCTGTTTTCTTCATCACTGGAACCCAAGAAGAGCCTGTTGGATGAAGCCATTTGGCCTACCTAGTGCAGCTTCCTTTCCTCACTGCGGTTGAGCAGTTGCCTGTGGGAAACCAGTAAGCAGATTCTGAGTACAAGAGCACTTTCACCCTTCCTGCAGTTTCCAGCAACTGGTATTACTCAGAAGCATTACTGCAGCCAATGATCACCAGGCCATGTAGCCATCAAGAGTGCTCTCCTCCTCCACGAATTTGCCCAGTCCTCTTTTAAAGCCATCCAGGTTGGTAGTCCTCGCTGCCTCTTGTTGCAGACAGTTCCATAGTTTAACTATGTGTTGTGTGACGAAGGACTATCTTCTATCTGTCCTGAGTCTTCCAACATTCAGCTTCACTGGAAGTCCACAAGTTCCAATGTTAGGAGAGAGAAAAACTATTCTCTCTCCACTTTCTCCATGCCAGAGAGCTGCTTGATCTATCGCAGTTTGCACTACAGTCAGTTGACAGAAAATCAGGCGGGACGTTTATTTTGTGCTTTGTGGGGCTGGTCAGAGTCCCCCTGACCTGCTCTGTGTCTTTAGCAGGGTTTGTGGTCCTTTCCCTCTGAAGTGGACCCCTTATTTATGCCATTGTGTCTTCATGACCAGGGAGCTCAGTCTAGGCACTCTGTGTTTTCTGCCCACACACACTCTGGGACCCTTGTACATCAGTGTTTAGGGAACATAGATTCTGCCTTCTACCGAGTCAGAACATTGGCCCATCCAGCCCAGTACTGCCTACACTGATGGGCAGCAGCTCTCCAGAGTTTCAGGCAAGGAGTCCCTCCCAGCCCTACTGGGAGATGCTGCCAGTGGGGTCTGAGGCCGGGACCTTCTGCATGTCAAGCTCTACCACTGAGCTGCAGTCCTTCCTTGGGGGGTTCCAGTGGTCCTTCAGGCTGTAAACTGGATTCCAGGAGTCATTCATGGTAGTTTTGACTTAAGCCCCATAAAGAAAACCAGAAGAGCCCTGCCTTGCTGAACCAGGCCAAAGGGGGCCCAACTAGACTTCCGGGTTAGCGCGAACGGCTAATGGCGGATTCCCTCCGAGCTCCGGAGGGAATCGGCTCTGCTGAGGACGGGTCTTGCCGTGCCGGCGACACGGGGACCCTCAGAAACCGCAGGCGCGGAAGCCTGCGGACTTGGTGACTCGGTGGGCACCTTAAGCGCCCTCCCCGACCCACGAAGAGCCTTTTTAAAGGCTGCGGAGAGGGTACGGAGAGTGGCGTGGTGCTGAGAGTAGACCGCTACCTCAGTAGAGCGAAGCCGCAAGCCATGGCCGGAGAGCGCTGACTTTCTTCCCAAAATTTGGACTGGATAACAAAGGACCCGTGAGTAGTGGAATTTGGACTTTAAAAAATTTTATCCTGTGAATTCGGCACGATCGGGGGATGTGTTAAAGGGAAGTCCGCACCCCCTCTACTTATAGACGTTTTAAAGCAAGGAACGGAGAATTAAGGCGGAATGAATACTGTTTTGAGGATTTAAAAGTTTCTCACAAATTTGATAGAACAAGATTTTTGTGCTGGAGAGAAAGGGAATTTGGAACTTGTGTGTATCCCCGCCAAAAAAACCCGGGAGTGTCCTATTTGGGTCCCGGAGGAAGAAGTGAAAGGAGTTTGACAGCTGTCAAAGAAGCTGTCAAACGGGCGGACAAAGTAAAGAATTTTGCTATTTAATAACTCGTGGAATTAAAGCTGATACATTTGGACTGAGGCGATTGGAAATAAAGTATTGATAACAACAAAGTAACAGATTATTGGAAAAGGACTACTAAATAACTGAAAGCCCCCTAGGGGGAATTAGTGACATTACAATGGCTGCAGAGGGAAAATTACTGGCGGAGATAGAAAAAATGTTTTTTCTCGTGGGAATCCTGCAGGAGCAGAGTATGGCTCTGAGTAAAGTTTTTATGACCTTGAATCCTGAAACAAACAACTCTGCTGAATGCACAAAGGAGATGTACGATAAAAATTCTGCAGCTGAGCAGGAAGAGATGCCTTTGGAATTGACAGAGAAAAAAGAAGGAGTTCAGACACTACAAGTGGAAAATATCAACCAGAAATCTGCAGCGTTAGAGTATGAGCAAGAAGACCTCTGGATTACAGATCTGCGAAAGATGAGAAAGAAGAAGAGAGAAGCCCCTGGAGTACTTGGAATATTAAAACTAGAAAGAACAAAGCAATATGATTGGGACTTTTCTCTTGAGTATGGAAAACTAGATGGTCTTTCGCAGCAAACACTCTTCAACATTCTGAATGAAAGAAAATATGATCTGACTCTGACTGAACTTCTTCGGGGTCTTAGGACCATCAAAGAGGACTACCAATATAGCTGGCAGAGAGGGACTGACAGAGAATCAGACGCCTCGGACGTGAGGAATCCGGGCTAGAAATATTTTTTTGTTTGTTTTCTGGACATTTGTCTAGGAAGGGACAGAAACCGGGGCAGGGGGGGGAGAGAATAGAATTATAAAATGTTATGTTTTGTTTTACTTGGTCAATGTGACCTATAATTAATATAATAAAGGGAAAATTTGTGAAGGGGAAGTTAGATCGACCTTAAAAAAAAAGAAATTAATGATTATAAGAGAATTGGATAGTTGAATACAGATAAACAAAAGATTTTAATTTTTAAAAGCAATGTGAATATCTTTAAGAGGTTAGGTAAGAACTTGCTGAATTAATTTTGGAATTGGGATGTAAGAGGAGGGGGTGGGGGGAAGTCAATGAAAGTGGGTAAAGAAACTTAGGGTATGTAATTGTATCTGTGTGTTTGTTTGTCTTTGTCTTTGTGTGTGTGTCTGTTGTTATAAAATGTAAAAACCCAATAAAAATTATTTTAAAAAAAAAAAAACAAAGGGGGCCCAACTAGGTCAGCATTCTCTTCCCACAGTGGCCAACCAGATTCCTCTTCTGGAAAGTTCAGTCTGTACTGTGTCCCCTCTTAACTGCCTTTTCTCTGAACTGAAAAGCCCAAGATATTTCAGCCTTCCCCTTGATTGTGCAGGTTGCTCTTTTCTGAAACTTTTCCAGCTCTGCAATGCCATGAGGTGAGGAGGGCAGAACTGGACACAGGACTCCAAGCGTGATTGCTCTGAAGATTTGTATAATGTCACAAATGTCCCAAGCAGTCAGTCCTGCCTAGTTAGGAGAGTTTATGCTTAACTCAAGAGTTAAGTTCCAGCAGCAAGGGCAAAAGCAGCTGGCAAGGACCAAACCCCAAAGAGGAAATGTATCACCAGTGCGAAGCCAAGACTTGATCTCTCCCCCGACCCCCCCCCCTTCAGCCCTTTTCAGATAATGGGATGACATCAGACTCTGAGTAATGCTCTCTCAAAGGTCTGGAAATGCCTTTATCCTGAGAAGCAGCAAAGAAAGAAAAGGCAGCTTCTGGTTTAATTTGGACTCTTTCCTGTTTTCCACTTTTTGCTTGCAGGTGGAAACAACATAACCCCAAATACAAGGTTTATTTATTTTATTTTAAAAATGTACATTCTTATTCATAGAATCATAGAGTTGGAAGAGACCACAAGGGCCATCGAGTCCAACCCCGGGCCAAGCAGGAAACACCATCAGAGCACTCCTGACATATGGTTTTCAAGCCTCTGCTTAAAGACCTCCAAAGAAGGAGACTCCACCACACTCCTGGGCAGCAAATTCCACTGTCAAACAGCTCTTACTGTCAGGAAGTTCTTCCTAATGTTTAGGTGGAATCTTCTTTCTTGTAGTTTGGAACCATTGCTCCGTGTCCGCTTCTCTGGAGCAGCAGAAAACAACCTTTCTCCCTCCTCTATGTGACATCCTTTTATATATTTGAAAATGGCTATCATATCACCCCTTAACCTCCTCTTCTCCAGGCTAAACATGCCCAGCTCCCTTAGCCGTTCCTCATAAGGCATCGTTTCCAGGCCTTTGACCATTTTGGTTGCCCTCCTCTGGACACGTTCCAGTTTGTCAGTGTCCTTCTTGAACTGTGGTGCCCAGAACTGGACACAGTACTCCAGGTGAGGTCTGACCAGAGCAGAATACAGTGGCACTATTACTTCCCTTGATCTAGATGCTATACTCCTATTGATGCAGCCCAGAATTGCATTGGCTTTTTTAGCTGCCGCGTCACACTGTTGGCTCATGTCAAGTTTGTGGTCAACCAAAACTCCTAGATCCTTTTCACATGTACTGCTCTCAAGCCAGGTGTCACCCATCTTGTATTTGTGCCTCTCATTTTTTTTGCCCAAGTGCAATACTTTACATTTCTCCCTGTTAAAATTCATCTTGTTTGTTTTGGCCCAGTTCTCTAATCTGTCAAGGTCGTTTTGAAGTGTGATCCTGTCCTCTGGGGTGTTAGCCACCCCTCCCAGTTTGGTGTCATCCGCAAATTTGATCAGGATGCCCTTGAGTCCATCATCCAAGTCGTTGATAAAGATGTTGAATAAGACCGGGCCCAAGACAGAACCCTGTGGCATCCCACTAGTCACTCTTCTCCAGGATGAAGAGGAACCATTGATGAGCACCCTTTGGGTTCGGTCAGTCAGCCAGTTACAAATCCACTGAGTGGTAGCATAGTCAAGACCGCATTTTACCAGCTTCTTTACAAGAATATCATGGGGCACCTTGTCAAATGCCTTGCTGAAATCAAGGTAGGCTACATCCACTGCGTTCCCTTCATCTACCAGGCTTGTAATTCTGTCAAAAAACGAGATCAGGTTAGTCTGACATGACTTATTTTTCAGAAATCCATGCTGACTATTGGTGATCACAGCATTCCTTTCTAGGTGCTCACAGACTGTTTGCTTAATGATCTGCTCCAGAATCTTCCCTGGTATTGATGTCAGACTGACTGGGCGGTAATTATTTGGGTCCTCTCTTTTCCCCTTTTTGAAAACAGGGACAACATTTGCCCTCCTCCAGTCTGCCGGGACTTCGCCTGTTCTCCAGGAATTCTCAAAGATGACTGCCAGTGGTTCTGAGATCACATCTGCCAGTTCTTTTAATACTCTTGGATGCAGTTCATCTGGCCCTGGAGACTTGAATACATCTAAACTAGCCAAGTATTCTTGTACTATCTCCTTAGTTATTCTGGGCTGTGTTTCCTCTGCTGAATCATTTGCTCCAAATTCTTCAGGTCGGGCATTGTTTTATCTATCGGAGAAGACTGAGGCAAAGAAGGCATTGAGGAGTTCAGCCCTTTCTGTGTCCCCTGTTTGCATTTCACCAGCTTCTCCTCTGAGTGACCCCACTGTTTCTTTGTTCTTCCTTTTGCTACGAACATACCCATAAAAGCCTTTTTTGTTGCTTTTAACCTCTCTAGCAAGCCTGAGTTCATTCTGTGCTTTAGCTTTTCTGACTTTGTGTCTACACGTGCTGGCTATTTGTTTGAATTCCTCTTTGGTGGTTTCCCCCCTTTTCCATTTTTTGTACACATCCTTTTTTAATCTTAACTCAGTTAAAAGTTCTTTAGATAGCCACCCTGGCTTCTTTAGGCACCTTCCATGTTTCCGTCTCATTGGTATTGCCTGAAGTTGTGCTTTTACAAATCCTGCTTGTGGGTTTCCCACTGAGGCATCATTTTCACTGTGAGAAAAAGATGCTGGACTGGATGGGGGACCTTTTGGCTTGATCCAGCTGAAGGGCTCTTCTTATTTATCTTGTGGTTCTCTGGACAACATTCAGCCCTCTAACTCTTAACTTAACTCAGGTTCTAAAGAGCTTTTGGCATGGCACAGGCTAACACATCCTATTTAAAGGCAGGCATTTCAGAGTGTCTCAGGGCACACCAATGGTGAGAAAGACTTCTGCTCCCCAACAACTCAGACACCCAGCCCCTTTAATTACCGCTTTGTATGACGTGGTCCTAATATATTCTTTCTCCTAAAAAACAAAAACTCTTCTTTGAGGTGGCTCAATCCAGATTCTTCGGCCACAGCCCTTATCTGCCAGCAAAGTATTTTAAGCATCTCTGCCAATTTGACACAGCTGTCTGAGTGATGTAAAGCTGACAGCTGATTTAGAGGTGAGGAAGGGAGGAGGGTGCCGCCTAGTGGCTAACTCCAACTAGTTGAATGCACAAGGGCTTTTTAATTTGGGCCACTGCATGGTTGGAAAGCTTAAAAATTTTCTTCCCCGTGCTCAAGATTTTGGAGCAAAAAAAATAAAAATATTACAGTAAATGATGACAACTAAATGTTTACTTCACCAGGAGTACATGGACCTGCCACCAGGATATTCTGGTGGACTCTCCTTCATTTGCGGTGTTTAAACTGAAGTTGGATTGGCCAACTACCAGAGATGCTTTAGCTGTGATCCCTGCATTGCGGGGGATTAGACTAGATGACCCCCAGGGTCCCTTCTAGCTCTACCATTCTATGATTCTATAAAAAGCAAGTTTAAAGGCTTTCCAGAACTGTTGCATGAAGCATCTTACAAACCTTAAAATACAAATGCGAGTTGCTGGAAACCACAGGAAGGAACAATCTGCTCTTGAATCCTGCTTGCTGGCTTCCTACAGGCAACTGTTAGGCCACTGAACACCACATGTTGCTGATTGAACCCTGGACCTTCTGCTGCTGAGCTTACAGCCCTTCCCAGAAGGGCTGTGGTGGAGATGGAGTGTTTGTTCGAGGCAAGAAGCCCCTTTGGGATCCTAGGTAAGGGCGGCCAGCCTGAAGGTGACCCATCTTCTTGACACCCCATTGTCTTGTGAATCTTCTCAGCCGTTGGCTTCCAGGTGGCTCCAGGGGGCCTCTTCCACCCAGCGAGGGCTGCCAGGAGGTGATCAGAAAGGCATCTGTCTGGGTCTGCTCAGAAGCTGTTTGCAAAATGACAGGCCTCATCCTTTGCTGCCCGCCCAGCACCTGCCCTCCCTGACCCCCGTTGCCGTGGTCTTATTTGCTGGGGGAGAAGCAGCTCTCTCACGCCCGGTTGTTGCTTTTGAGAGCGAGCCAAGCTGCCATCTTGCACCACCTCCCCACTCAGTCCCTGGGCTGCACCCACTTTCCCAAGGGCTCTTTCTCCCCCACAACTTGATTACTGCCCTCTTAGGTCACCTTGCTCTCTTTGCCGTCTGCTACAAAAAAATTGCTTTCTTCAAAACTGGTTAGACACACAGAGGACTGGCTTCCAGGTCCTTAAAGGTACCAGGACACCACACATATCTGCATGCAATTTACATATGCTAATCTATATACACCGACGGCTGGGGCAAATTAAGATTGGGATAGGGCAGTAGCTCAGTGGTAGAGCATGCAGAAAGTCGCAGGTTCAATTTTAACATTTTGTATTACTGTGTCTTTGTCCATGGAGTTTTCTTGGCAGGGATACTGGAGTGGCTGGCCGGTTCCTGCTCCAGGTGGATCACGTTTAGTCAAAACTCTCCACTATGACCTGTCCATCTTGGGTGGCCCTGCACAGCATAGTTCATAACTTCTCTGAGTTATTCAAGCCCCTTCGCCACGGCCAGGCAGTGATCCATGAAGGGGATCGTATAGTTAAAGCCATGGTTTTCCCAGTAGTGATGTATGGAAGTGAAAGCTGGACCATCAAGAAGGCTGATCGTCGAAGAATTGATGCTTTTGAATTCTGGTGCTGGAGGAGATTCTTGAGAGTCCCGTGGACTGCAAGAAGATCCAACCTCTCCATTCTAAAGGAGTGGCTCATTAGAAGGACAGATCCTGAAGCTGAGGCTCCAATATTTTGGCCACCTAATGAGAACAGAAAACTCCCTGGAAAAGACCCTGATGTTGGGAAAGATGGAGGGCACAAGGAGAAGGGGACGACAGAGGACGAGATGGTGGGACAGTGTTCTTGAAGCTACAAACATGAGTCTGACCAAACTGCGGGAGGCCGTGGAAGACAGGAGTGCCTGGCGTGCTCTGGTCCAGGGGGTCACGAAGAGTTGGACACGACTAAACGACTAAACAACAACAACAACAACAACAAATTACTGTAATTTTTTTCTTGATTTTCTTGTTAACTTTTTGCAAACTTGATTGAGGTTACTGTTGTTGTTTTGCAATCAAGCAGCATATGAATTTTATGAAACAAATAATAAACAAACAAATCCTGACAGCATCTCCTGGTAGGCCTGGGGTCCCAAGCACCCACAAATTTCAGTGCCAGGGCCATGCATGCTGCATGGCACCCATGGCCCCAGGCCCCCATGGTCACAGGGCCAAGCTGGCATTCCTGATGGGACCCGTGTCATACTCTACACAAGGTGCTTCCTGCGTTCCTAAGGCAACAGTGGCTGGGTGCTGCCAGTCACCCTGTAAAGGAAAACCTTCTTGCTAAAATAAACACACTCTCTTTTAAAAGATTATGTAATCCATGGCAACAGTAGTGGGGTTCAGGCCCCCAACAGTAGTGGGGTTCAGGCCCCCAACAGCATCTGATCCAATCTGGACTCCTCCAGCAAAGGCTGGCTGGTCCAGAAGAAGGCAGGTGCTGCCCACAGTGGCCACATTCAGAACAACACCCAAGCCCAAATCCCCTAAATTAAAGAAGCAACAACACTGTACATTTAGCGTGCTCCCCCCCCCCCCGACCAAAGAAACCTGGTAAGCTGTATTTTGCCCCTCACAAAGCTGTAATGCCCAGCACCCTTAACAAGCTACAGCTCCCAGAGTTCTTTGTTTTGGGGTTGGTGAGGAAGTGCACCTTAAATGGATGCCATGTAAGCAGCACAGCATCCTACATTCCACTTCTGGATAATCTAAAATAAATCCAAACTGCAAGTGGACGAAAATATACTGATTGCTGTATTGTTGTTGTTGACACCTGTCTGTCTCGAGAGACACTGGAGTGTGCCTCTGGGGGTGAAGTCAAACCACTGGAGAATCACAGCACCTGCTTTGGCTGCAGACACTTGTATCTTCTGCCTCCTGCGTTGCTTTTGCTGCGTGGGCAGCATCAAAGTGACCTCTTCGGGGTGCAAGCCTGGGCTGCCCAGACTACAGGACTCACTGATGTGGTCCAAAGGAAAGCAGAGCAAAACAAAACATTTGGCATCAACTTGACTGCATGTTATGGCTGTGAAGGCAGATGAAAGCTTCAGCAAATAAGAATCTACCAGTTGACATGATACTCGTGCCATTGGAATAGAGCCTTACTGCTAAGGCTGCGCAACAGTCAGCATGCACTCATCTACACACATAAAACAAGTTCACGCACTGGCGTCTTCCAAAACCCCATCCCAAACCCAAAACAGTTCCATGGTTGGCAAATGGTAACGGGGGCAGGACCTTGAAATCTGGAAGTCATGAACCAGCACATGGGCGGTGGATATAGATTCAGTCACAGTGATTCAAGGAAAACATGGATCACTTCTAAACGTTATCTCCAACTCTTTGAAAGGTTCTATCAATGGTGTCTTGAAACATTTTACACATCACCTGGGAAGACAGGTGAACTAATGCTAGTGTACTGGAGGAAGCAAAGATCACCAGTGTTGAAGCAATGATTCTTCAGCATCAACTTTGTTGGACGGGTCATGTTGTGCAGATGCCTGATGATCGTCTTCTAAAGCAACTGTTGTTGTTTAGTCATGTCCACCTCTTCGTGAGCCCCTGGACCAGAGCCCGCCAGGCCCTCCTGTCTTCCACTGCCTCCCTCATGCTGGCAGCTTCGAGAACACTGTCCCACCATCTCGTCCTCCGTTGTCCCCTTCTCCTTGTGCCCTCCATCTTTCCCAACATCAGGGTCTTTTCCAGGGAGTCTTCTCTTCTCATGAGGTGGCCAAAGTATTGGAGCCTCAGCATCACGATATGTCCTTCCAGTGAGCACTCAGGGCTGATTTCCTTAAGAATGGATAGGTTTGATCTTCTTGCAGTCCATGGGACTCTCAAGAGTCTCCTCCAGCACCAGAATTCAAAAACATCAATTCTTCGGCGATCAGCCTTCTTGATGGTCCAGCTCTCACTTCCATATATCACTACTGGGAAAACCATAGCTTTAACTATAAGGACCTTTGTTGGCAAGATGCTGTCTAGGTCTTTGTCACTGCTTTTCTCCCAAGAAGCAAGCGTCTTTTAATTTCGTGACTGCTGTCACCATCTGCAGTGATCATGGAGCCCAAGAAAGTAAAATCTCTCACTGCCTCCATTTCTTCCCCTTCTATTTGCCAGGAGGTGATGGGACCAGTGGCCATGATCTTCATTTTTTGATGTTGAGCTTCAGATCATATTTTGCGCTCTCCTCTTTCATCCTCATTAAAAGGTTCTTTAATTCCGCCTTACTTTCTGCCCTCAAGGTTGTGTCATCTGCATATCTGAGGTTGTTGATATTTCTTCTGGCAATCTTAATTCCGTCTTGGGATTCATCCAGCCCAGCCTTTCGCATGGTGAATTCTGCATATAAGTTAAATAAGCAGGGAGACAATATACAGCCTTGTACACTTTCCCCAATTTTGAACCAATCAGTTGTTCCATATCCAGTTCTAACTGTAGCTTCTTGTCCCACAAAGAGATTTCTCAGGAGACAGATGAGGTGATCAGGTACTCCCATTTCTTTAAGAACTTGCCATAGTTTGCTGTGGTCGACACAGTCAAAGGCTTTTGGATAGTCAATGAAGCAGAAGTAGATGTCTCTCTGGAACTCTCTAGCTTTCTCCATAATCCAGTGCATGTTTGCAATTTGGTCTCTGGTTCCTCTGCCCCTTCGAAAGCCAGCTTGCACTTCTGGGAGTTCTTGGTCCACATACTGCTTAAGCCTGCCTTGTAGAATTTTAAGCATAGCCTTGCTAGCATGTGAAATGAGTCCAATTGTGCGGTAGTTGGAGCATTCTTTGGCACTGCCCTTCTTTGGGATTGGGGTGTAACCTGATCTTCTCCAATCCTCTGCTGAGTTTTCCAAATTTGCTGGCATATTGAGTGTAGCACCTTAACAGCATCATCTTTTAAAATTTTAAATAGTTCAGCTGGAATATCATCACTTCTACTGGTCTTGTTATGAGCACTGCTTTCTAAGGCCCATTTGACTTCACTCTCCACACTGCCTGGGGTGTATGAGACATCCATATCTTTCTGGTATAATTCCTCCGTGTATTCTTGCCATCTCTTCTTGATGTCTTCTGCCTCTGTTATAGGTCCTTACCACTTTGGTCCTTTATTATGGTAATCTTTGTACGAAATGTTCCTTTCATATCTCCAATTTTCTTGAACAGATCTCTGGTTTTTCCCATTCTGTTGTTTTCCTCTATTTCTTTCATTGCTCGTTTAAGAAGGCCTTCTTGTCTCTCCTTGCTATTTTTTGGAAATCTGCATTCAATTTCCTGTATCTTTCACTATCTCCCTCGCATTTTGCTTGCCTTCTCTCCCCCGCTATTTGTAAGGCTTTGATGGACAGCCACTTTGCTTTCTTGCATTTCCTTTTCATTGGGATGGTTTTTCTTGCTGCCTCCTGTATAATGTTGCGAGCCTCCATCCATAGTTCTTCAGGCACTCTGTCAACCAAATCTAAATCCTTAAACCTGTTCCTCACTTCCACTGTGTATTCATAAGGGATTTGATTTAGATTGTCTCTTACCGGCCCCGTAGTTTTTCCTACTTTCTTCAGTTTAAGCTTGAATTTTGCTATAAGAAGCTGGTGATCTGAGCCACAGTCAGCTCCAGGTCTTGTTTTTGCTGACTGTATACAGCTTCTCCATCTTTGGCTGCAGAGAATATAATCAATCTGATTTCGATGCTGCCCATCTGGTGATGTCCATGTGTAGTCGTCTCTTGTGTTGTTGGAAAAGAGTGTTTGTGATGCCCAACTTGTTCTCTTGGCAGAACTCTATTAGTCTTTGCCCTGCTTCGTTTTGAACTCCAAGGCCAAACTTGCCAGTTGTTCCTTTTATCTCTTGATTCCCTACTTTAGCATTCCAATCCCCTATAATGAGAAGAACATCCTTCTTTGGTGTCATTTCTAGAAGGTGTTGTAAGTCTTCATAGAATTGGTCAATTTCAGTTTCTTCAGCACCAGTAGTTGGTGCATAAATTTGGATTACTGTGATGTTAAAAGGTCTGCCTTGGATTCGTATTGAGATCATTCTATCATTTTTGAGATTGCATCCCAGTACAGCTTTTGCCACTCTTTTGTTGACTATGAGGGCCACTCCACAGTAGTAGATATGATGGTCATCTGAACTGAATTCGCCCATTCCTGTCCCTTTTAGTTCACTGATGCCCAGGATGTCAATATTTATTCTTACCATCTCATTTTTGACCACATCCAACTTACCAAGGTTTATGGTTCTTACATTCCAGGTTCCTATGCAATATTTTTCTTTACAGCATTGGACTTTCCTTTCGTTTCTAGGCATATCCGCAACTGAGCGACCTTTCGGCTTTAGCCCAGCCACTTCATCAGCTCTGAATCTACTTGTACTTGTCCTCCGCTCTTCCTCAATAGCATGTTGGATGCCTTCTGACCTGAGGGGCTCATCTTCCAGCGTCATAACTTTTATATGCCTGTTGCCTTTGTCCATGGAGTTTTCTTGGCAGGGATACTGGAGTGGCTTGCCGGTTCCTGCTCCAGGTGGATCACGTTTGGTCAAAACTCTCCACTATGACCTGTGCATCTTTGGTGGCCCTGCATGGCATGGCTCATAGCTTCTGTGAGTTATTCAAGCCCCTTCGCTACGGCCAGGCAGTGATCCATGAAGGGGAACAAAGCAACTACTCTATTCCAAACTTAAAAATGGAAAGCATAATGCTGGTGGTCAACAAAAGAGGTTTAAAGACTCTCTCAAGGCAAATCTAAAAAAAGTAGTACTGTATAAACATCCAGGACAAGTGGGAAACATTGGCCTGTGATCACCCTGAGAACAGCCTTTACCAAAGGTGTCATGCCTTTGAAGATGCTCAAACTCAGGCAGAAAAGGGAGAAACGTGTTAAGAGGAAGACACACCTGGCAAACCCTCACCATGATCAACTCCTGATCAGAAACCTCTGTCCCCACTGTGGAAGGACATGGTGTGGATCCAGAATTGGCCTCCCCAGGCACTTACAGGCACCCTGTTAAAGCCGTGTTCGTGGAAGACAATCATCCTTTTTTTAAAGAAAAGCAGGTGCTGGTACTCACCCTGCAGTGCCGCACTTGGAACATCTGGAAAAGGGGCCGGGAGTGAGTGCATGCTCTCCAGGAGGGAGGCCTGGATTCTCCCTCAGTGTTTGCTCCCGAAGGCTTCCTCACGAAAGAGTCGAGCTGCAAGGCAGGGGAGGTGGAGGGTGGGCCTTTGCCTTCTCCCCGCCTGCCCCGCCTTCCCTGCAGCCCCCCAGGAGACCCACCCCGGCCTGGCTGCCTGGCCTGGTCTGGATCCGCAGCCCGGCCCGCCCTGGCCCGCCGGCCTCCTCCTCCGCCGCAGGGGGCGCTTCCAGCCGCCTCTTTTGCTGCAGGGCTTCCTTGCTGGGACAGCCGCGCTCTCTCCTTTCAGTTACAGATAGGTAGCCGTGTTGGTCTGCCATAGTCAAAACAAAATAAAAAAATTCCTTCCAGTAGCACCTTAAAGACCAACTGAGTTAGTTCTAGGTATGAGCTTTCGTGTGCATGCACACTTCTTCAGATACACACTCCTTTCAGATACACTAGAAAATGCCGCGAAGGCTCTCCTTGGATCACCCCCGGGTCCCTTCCCAAAAAGAAATATTTACCAAAATAGTAATAATCAATACAATATATGTGGATATCCTGGTTCTGGGTGCCAGAATGGGAGGGCGCAAGTCTCCCTGGATTTTGGGGTTCAGGCCAGGTTAGGCTTCCTCCCGCTTCGGCCCGACGGCGCTTCTCCCCACAGCCCGGCCTGAGGCTGAGGCGCATGCGCGGGAGAAAAAGGCGGGAGTTTCAGCGCTCCCCCCCCTCCCGCGCCCAACCGCCGCCTCCTGACAGGAAACCGGCGACAAGTTCCCGCTCTTCTCGCTCAAACCGAAGGTCGCCCGTTCAGTGGCCGCCGTGCGGCTGACGAGCGTGGAGCGCAGCCAATCGAGAGCCGCAGAGGAGGCCCGGCCGCTCTCGCCGCCGGCCAATCGCGGGGCTCGGAGGCGTGGCCTCTCCGGGCGCGAGGGAAGGAAAACAACCAACCCTCGAAGAGCTTCTCTCCCTTTCTCCGAGGGAAGGGGCGGGGCTTCCTCGGGAGGGCGGAGCCTTGGCTGCATCCGCCGGCCAATGGGCGCCGAGCGGGGCGGGGCGGGGCGGGGCGGCGCTTCCAGAGAGTTCCTCGCGAGGAAGGAAGCGGTCGGAGCGCCGGAGGGTGAGCGAGCGGGGCGGGGGGGGGGGGGGCGGGAAGCTCCTCGGACGCCGGGGTCCCTTTCCCTCTTCTCCCTCGCCACGCCTGGGTCCTCTGGTGGGGGGGGCGGGGGCGGGGGCGGGGGGGGGCTCCTCGGACGCCGGGGTCCCTTTCCCTCTTCTCCCCCGCCACACCTGGGTCCTCTGGTGGGGGGGGCGGGGGGGGGGCTCCTCGGACGCCTGGGTCCTTTTCCCTCTTCTCCCTCGCCACGCCTGGGTCCTCTGGTGGGGGGGCGGGGGCGGGGGCGGGGGGGGGGCTCCTCGGACGCCGGGGTTCTTCCCCTCCTGCGCTCACCCAGCAGCCGCTGCTGTGCAAAACTCCCTTCTTGGGCCCTGGCTGGCTAGCTTGACGCCTCCCTCGATTTAGTGTCTTTCTTTCTTTCGTAAAATGTACACACCGCCAGAGTGTAAAACAACCACCCTCAAAGAAATAAGTCAAGGATAAATAAATCAAGAGTCTCCTTCTTTGGAGGTCTTGAAGCAGAGGCTTGACCACCAGATGTCAGGAGGGCTCTGATGGGGTTTCCTGCTTGGCAGGGGGTTGGACTCGATGGCCCTTGGGGTCTCTTCCTACTCTAGGATTCTATGAAGAAAAATATACGATGGTACTTTAAAACATACGAAAAGTCAAAATATTAAAACAGATTCTAAGGATCTGGTTGGACTTACCTAAACAAGAATGTATTTAGCATTTTTAAAAATGTATTTTTAAAGAGGGTTTTTTTGTTTCTGTTTTCTTTTTCTTTTTTAGCTATGGGTTTTTATTGCTTTCCTTATTGTGTTCTCGCTGTTTAATCGTTGTGAAGTTTATTTTGTTGTGCCTTTTTAATTCTTAATTTCTTACTGTATAAGCCGCTGTTAAATATTTCACTGGGGGAGGTTGAGGATTTAGGGGGCAAAAACGCAAGCGAGGCCCTTCTGGTGGTTGCCCCTTAGAGGCTCCCACTCGTGTGGTTTTTCCTTCTTCATTAGAGACGTTGAATAAACTTCCTTTATCATCTGATGAGAAACTAGGGCCCAGGAAATCTCCTGTAAATGCCATAATAAACTTTGTTCGGTCTTTTAAGCTGGAGCTGCAAAAATCTTGCCTTGATTTCTGTTGCAACTTTGGCTACTTTTGAGCGAGTCCTAGTTGGAGAGAGAAGGTCACACATAGAAGAGAAAGCAAACAAGACGTCCTGTTGTTGTCCCTGCCTGATAAGAGTCTTCCTTTCCTCTCCCAGACTCCTCCTCCTCGTGCCTCTGGAAGGGAGCCCAGCGGACCTCAGGGGGACTTGCTCCCAGCTCAGTGCGCACAGGATTGCAGCCTGGGTCCTTCAGTATAGGGCTACGAGCCATGATGTTTCAGCAGCATATTTTTAAAATGACTTGTTGCAGATGAAGCTGGAGCAAAATAGGCTCTGCCCGTGGGCAGCGTACAACTTCCTGTCTCCGCTTTAATTGTGTTGTTCCTCCATGCATCTTTCTTGGGCTTGGACAAGATGACCCTTGGCTTCCCTTCCAATTCTATGATTCTGTTGCTGAAGTAACCTTAACACTGTTAACGGAGAAATCTGAGGGCTCCCTTGGACAAAATACAAGGACACCAGCCAGGAATACCAGAGCAAAACAGCAGTCAGGAGGCTTGGTCTTGATTGAAGACTGTCACGACAGGACTCCCACCTGCCACAAGGTGGAACAAGATGGAAGCCCCGAACAAAAGAGAACCCAAACTTTTATTAGCTGCTAATCCCTATGTTAGGGACACGGGTGGCACTGTGGGTTAAACCACAGAGCCTAGGACTTGCCGATCAGAAGGTCGGCTGTTCGAATCCCCGCGACAGGGTGAGCTCCCGTTGCTTGGTTCCTGCTCCTGCCAACCTAGCAGTTCGAAAGCACGTGAGAATGCAAGTAGATAAATAGGTACCGCTCCAGCGGGAAGGTAAACAGCGTTTCCGTGCGCTGCTCTGGTTCGCCAGAAGCGGCTTAGTCATGCTGGCCACATGACCCGGAAGCTGTACGCCAGCTCCCTCGGCCAGTAAAGCAAGATGAGCGCCGTAAACCCAGAGTGGGCCACAACTGGACCTAATGGTCAGGTGTCCCTTCACCTTTTAATCCCCATGTTACACTCCATCACGGTTACATCCTGAAAGGGGAGGTCTGGTGGCCGTAATCTGGACCCTGCTCCATGGTTTTCCTTGCCCTCCACCAAACACCCATCAAGTGAAACAAAAGAGATATTTACCAGTACATGTTTCTCAGCCAGGTTAATCACACCCTTTTGTCTTCATCTGGGTTTGTTATTTCTGGAATGGCTACATGTCTGGCACTCAGGTACCAGGATGCCAGAATTATCCCTCAGGCAGAGGGGCTGCTGAGTAGCTGAGCTCACATTTCTGTATGAATTTCTGAAGTTTTCCTAGTGAGCCAGTACACAGATACATTGATGAGTGAATTCTTACATTTGGTATCGTGCAGCAAAGGCCCTTTGAATAGATAGGAAGAAACTTTGACGAAGTGTTTTGTGGGGACAAATCACAGAAGTCCCAAAAGTGATTGTGCTGATTCTGGTAGTGGGCTGCATGTGCATGAGATCTGCCGGAGGGGCAAACCTCCCCCCCCAACCTATACATAAATTCTTGCAACAATACACTGTCACTCTTTATACACCAGTTTTCCAAGGATGATTCAGGTTCCTTTTCAGCCTTGACCTTCTGCATGGCGGGCCAAAAAAGACTGACACCCAGGTCCAAAGTCAGATGGGAGCAATGCTTCTGAATCCCAGTTGCTGGAAACCACAGGAGGGAAGCAGGTCCTTGTGCTTGGATCCTGCTTGCTGGTTTCCCACACAACTGGTGGACATCCCAGGAAGCTGCAGGTTGAAGATTCAGGACAGATGAAAGGAAGCCCTTGTTTACACAGCATGTATTAAACTGTGGAACTGGCTCCTGCAGGTGGCAGTGAGGACTACCAGCTTGGATGGCTTTGAAAGAGAATTATACAAATTCATGAGAGCGGGTATTTATGGCTACTAGCAGTGATGGCCATGCTCTGCCTCCTGAATAAGAGCTGCTGGGAACTGCAGGAGTGGGGGGGGGCCCTACTTGTGGGGTTCCTACAATAAGCATCTGGTTGGCCATTCTGGTTAGCCCCCTCCCTTTGGCCTGATCCAGCAGCCAGGCTCTCCTTAGGTTCTTAGGGAACCTCCAGTTCCAGAGGCAGTCTATCTTGGTCCCTAGATTCTTTGGACTATTTGGCCACTGTGAGAACAGGAGGCTGGACTAAATGGGTCATTGGCCTGATCCAGCAGGTTCTTTGAGTGCTCTTGTCCTCTGTACACTTGGCCCAGCCTCTGTGCAGATGCAGCATTTGAGGAAGGGACAAAGCTTTGTGGCAGAACATCTGAGAGTCGGGGGTTCAGTTCCTGCTGGCGTCTCCAGGTGGGGCTCTGAAAGCAGCCTTGGAAAGAGCCACTGCTGCCAGCTAGTGTAGACAGTCCTGATCTGGATGAACCAGCGGTCTGACTCAGTATAAGTCAGCTTCCTTATTTGTTGGGGTGCAGCTGAGGTGTCACTTGCCGGCCCTGATCCTGTTGCTTTAGGGTGCTGACTGAGCAAACAGGATGCAGCCTGGCTGGGAGGCGGACGATCGTCCTGGGAGTCTTGCTCTCCTGCTTGCTCAGTCGGTCTTGACTTGAGCAAGAACCGAAGCTGACTGCAGCGGATTGCAGCAGCTGATCAAAGTTCTGAGGAAATCTACTGCACCTGCTTTTAAGAATAGGGCAACCCCAGGCACATTTCCTAGAATTGTAGAAGAGTCAGAAGGGACCTTCAGAGTCATCTAGTCCAACCCAGTGCAGGAATCATCTGGCAAGGGGCCACCCAGCAGGCAGTTGTGCATTGAAAAGCAACCACAGGTGCCCCTACCTGGGCCTCCATCGCACAGCCGTGCCGAGAGCTTGTTGCAGGGATGCAGGGAGGTGCTGATGGCGCCTCAGACGCTCACTCCGCAGCCACAGTCTCCGCGTGGCGTGCTGGTCACGCTTGTGGCAGCCTGTGGTGGCGCCTGGGCTCTTTCTGGGTGCAGCTGCAAGCGCCCAGAGAACCTGTTTGGTTGGATGCCGGCCGGGGTAGGCCAAGGAGGGAAGGAGAGGAGTGGAAGTGGCAGCTCCACAAACCTGCCCCTAGAAAGCTGTTTCTGCACGCAGCCGCTGAGAGGCAGTGCGTTCCTCTTTAAATCGACCATTTATTCAGAACCATGAGGACTGGAATCTTGCTTTATTTTAAAAGGGAGGACTCCAGCTGAATGCTCTGTTAGAAATTTGCCAGGTGCATTTTGTCACGGGTCCAGTGGGGGCCACGTGGAGATCTCAGGAAGCCAGGCTGGAGGCTGGGGAAAGTAAAATGTTACTTAGAGAAGGATCTGAAATCCTTTCCTTGAAGGTGGAATTTGTCTTTATTCTGGATTGCTTTATTTGACGCTTTAATGTGCTGTAAACCGCTTTGAGATTTGTTCTTCAAAATATAAAGCGGTATAGAAATAACAACAACACTAATACATTTCCTTGGGTGGAAAAGGCACAAGACATTCCGTTCTGGCCACCGTAACCCAGGTCTGAAGCCCTGGAGAGCTGCTGCCAGTCTGGGTAGATGATACCAAGAGCAGCTTTGTATGTCCTCGGATGGATGGGGACATAGGAGGCGGCCTCATATTGAGCCAGGCCATTGGCCCATCGAGCTCAGGATTGCCTGCCCTGACTGGCAGCAGCGGCTCTCCAGGGTTTCAGACCAGGATTCAGCCCTCGATGGAGAAGCCATTTGGAAGCTGAAGCTGCCTGGCTGCCTGGCACCTTTTCTCCCTCCCAACTGGAGGGTGGGTGGGGTTCAGATGTGGAGCGGATGCCCGGCTCTCCTGCCCAGTCCTTGGGTTTCCCCAGAGCGAGGTAGCCTGGCCTCTTTTGGCCGAGAGTGCAAAGCTGTGCCCGTCAAGGCCAGGAGGGCTCCTCCCACGTTTCCTTTGAGGCCTGCTTTGAAGCAGGCACTGAACTTGTAGAGAATTCCTTTGCACTTTGAATGTAAGAGCCTGGCTGCTGCTGGATCAGGCCCGGGGGGGGGGGGACTCTAGTCCAGCCTCCTGTTCTCATGGTGGCCAACCAGATGCCCCTTATGGGACACCTGCAAGCAGGGTCCAAGCGCAAGAGCAACTCTCCCAGCACCTGGGATTCAGGAGCATGGCTGCCTCTCCGCTCTGGAGGCAGAGCACAGTCATGGGGACTAGCAGCCCTCCATAGCCCTCTCCTCCAGCCTTCCAAGTTGGTGGCCCTGGCTGCCTCCTGCAGGAGGGAGTTCCACAGTTGAATTCTGTGCTGCATGAAGAAGTCCTCCTTTTTCTCTGTCCTTTATCCTCCAACATTCAGCTTCACTGGGGGCCCACCAGTTCTGGTGTCATGAGAGGGAGAAAACCTTTTCTCCAGGCACGGGGCTGAGTTTGCCTCTGCCTGCTTTTCTCTCGCCGTGCATAATCTTATAAACTTACAGCATGTTGTCTGTCCTGTCGGATTTGTTTTAGCTCATTCACAAGTGGAGCGTGGAAGTCGGACAGGGTGTTGCATTTGGTTGAAAGGCTTTCAGGAACAAGGCTTTCAAGTGCTGAAGTTGAAAAGCTTTAAGGAACAAACAAATCCCTGTCTTGCATTTGCGTTGGCTTTGTTGTGGGGCAGGATCAGACCCTGAAATCTGCCGTCCCAAAGCTTTTCCTTGCCGACTCCCTTGTGCGCTGCTTCCAGTGTGGGGCAGCCTTTTTTGCCCACGGAGGAGCTTTTCTGCCCTTGAGCAGGAGCCTCAGGTGGGGCAGCCCTGCACACCCAGCTTTGTCTGGGAGATCAAAGGCCCAGCGTGGCCTCTGTGCGCCTCAGAAGTGGCTCTCTGAGTTCATGGTTTCTTGCTTGTTCAGGGTAATCTGGGAAGTCGTCCCGGGAAGAAGAGTTTTTCCCAGGCTCCCTCCCCGAGACTCCCCGTCTGGGATGCGGCTTGGCTTTTCTTGCTAAGCATTACATGTGGACTCCTGGCAGCCCTCCCATTCATAGGATCATAGACTTGTAGCGTTGGAAGGGGTCCCAGGGGTCTTCCAGGCCACCCCCTGCATTTGCTCACCTGGAATCTCAGGAAGCTCCCTTAGACCGAATCATCTTACACTGGCTGGCAGCAGTGGCTCTCCAGAGTTTCGGAAGCAGGACGCTCCCAGCCCTACTCAGAGATGCCTGCTCTGCCCATTGAGCTGTGGTGCTCCTTCCCCAAACCTCACCCAGGCAGGCCAGGATAAGTGAATGGGCTTGCAGCCCTCTTCACCTATTTATTTAAGAGATTTCTTACCCGCCCTTCACTGTAAGGTCCCAGGACGGGTTGCAGTGACATAATCATTACACTCAAAACAAGAGAGCTAGGGCAGTTAGTGGAAAGAAAGGCAAGGACTCTTGAGCATAAACAGCAACGCGGGAGGGCTGAGCCCCACACAGAAGTGCTGCCCCAGGGCAGGTGCACAGGTGTGTCTGCCACCCCTGGTGGGACCCGACTCAGGGTGGTGCCAGACGCTGCTCTGTGGGGCGAGAGGGTCACCGCTTAGGGGCAGTGACAGAGAATGCCCCCGACCATCATTCCCTCCACTTCTGCAGCAGACTGGATGGCCAAGAGGGCCCCCGACTTACAGCAGGGACCCCAAGTGACTTGCCCAGATATCTGCCCTCTGGCAGGACCATGCTAAGCAGCCCCTGTTTCTTGGCACAAAAACCGCTTCCATCTTCCACCATGCAAAAGGGCAAGAGGGGCTCAGCATCTGAGTACCCCAGGAACCCAAGAAAACCCTCCTGAATCAGGCCCCCTCCCATCTCCCAGTTCCACAAGCAGGATTTGAGAACAAGACCGCTCTCCCCATTTGTGGTTTCCAGCAACTGGTGCTCAGAAGCCTTGCTGCCTCCAACAATGGAGGCAGACCATAGCCATTGTGGCTAGTAGCCCCTGAGCCGGAAGCCCTGGAGAGCTGCTGCCAGCCAGGGCGGACATTACTCAGCTGAATGGACCAGTGCTCTGACTGGGTGACAGAACGCAGCTTCCTCCGTGTTGGATGATATCCAGCCCTTCTGTCAGCTGAGTTGACGTTTAGCGTTCCATCAACAGTGGAGCAGCCTACTCTCCTCTTTTAGAGGCTTTTAAAATCAAGATTAATCAGGGATCCTTTAGCTGCGGTTCCTGCAGTGCAGCGGGGGTTGGACTAGATGACCCTTGGGTGCCTCCCAGCTCTACAGCTCTATGCTTCCATCAGGGCTGGGCAGCATCTGTGGCCCTCCAGGACTTGTGGGGACGACACTGTCATGGCTGAGCCTGGCTGCTGGGAGTCCAGCACCTCCTGGAGGTGGCGGCACCCAAGTTTGCCAGAGGGCTTTGCATAATCAGGCTCTTCTCCCCTTGCAACCTGTGGCTGCTTGGCTCCTCTTGGGCAAGGCCTTCACAAGGGAGTTTTTCTGCTGACTCGGTGCTGCCAAAAGGGCTGAGGGAAGCAGGGCACCCAGAGACCCTCCTCCAGCTGTTTGGAGGAGCTTTGGGCAGAGAAGAGGGGCAGCCCCTTGGCCCTCCAGCAGCCCACCTGGACTACAATCCTCTGCCCGTGTGTGCTTCCAAGGGCTGGAGCGTGGCCCTTTGGGGCAGGCCCATCGTGATTTAAATTGATCTGATTTAAATCAGATCCACCCTGCTGAGCTGGATGGGCCAGTGGTCAGATTCAGTCGAAGGTAGCATCCTCTGTTCCTAGGTGGTCTGACTCTGTCTGAGGAAGAGGCCCTTGTTCCCAGATGAGGACTAGAATCTTACTTTATTACCAGGGGAAGAGAGTGGCAGGCGGCCCTGGCCAAAGTGTGCCGCAGGCGGGCGGGGCCAGGCTGCTTCGTTAGCAAGTGGCAATTAAGGCCTTAAAGGAGGGTTTGGTGCGCTGGGTTGCGCAGCGGACGGAGAGGAAAGTAGGGCAGGGGAATCTTGCTTGGTCTGGGCTTTTTTTTGGTGCTGCTGCTGCAGCTCCTGTCCCACGCCCTCCGGGGCTCAGGAGGCATTCACGCTCGCCCTGTGAGGCGGGCCAGGTAATCAGCACCTTTGGGATCTGACGCACTCAGCCCCGCCACGCCCTCCTGCTTCCTCCAACCGGTCCGTCCGCACAGGGAAGGGAGAGAGGAGGAGGAGGAGGCACTCTTAATTGGGAAGCCGCAGCAGCAGGGCATTGGCAGCCCCACCTGCCTGACAGGTGTCTGTTTGGGGGAAGAAGGCCAGCAAGACTCTCTGGGAGCCAGCCCAGCCATTATCCTTTTACTGTCCTTTTCCCTCTCGGATCTTTTGACAGCCAGCATCCTGGGGCTTTCACAAGAGCTGCTTCTGTTTTCCTGAATGACCCCCAGGTCCTCTCTCTAGGGCAAGGGCTCGCTCTGGGCTTGGACGGGTGAGGCCGGGGGGACTTGACGCTGCGCGACGCTGAGCCGCCTCGAGGAAGATGGTGAAGGAAACCGGGTACTACGATGTGCTGGGGGTCAAGCCCTGCGCCACGATGGAGGAGATCAAGCGCGCTTACCGGCGCCTGGCGCTGAGGTACCACCCAGACAAGAACCCCAGTGAGGGGGACAGGGTAGGTGCCGGGGGGGGGCTGGGCTGGGCGGGCTGGACTACATGGCCTCTGGGGGTCCCTTCCGGCTCTCCCGTCCTCTCATTCGACACCTTCTCTCCCTCCCCAGTTCAAGCAGATTTCCCAGGCCTACGAGGTGCTGTCGGACCCCCACAAGAGGTCGATGTACGACCGCGGGGGGGAGCGGGCCATGAAGGAAGGCGGCAGGGGCGGCTTCGGGCCCCCCATGGACATCTTTGACCTGTTTTTCGGAGGTGGGCCCCGCACCCACGGTCCCCGCGTGGAGAGGAGAGGTACCTGGGGGCAAGGGGGGCTGGCCTGGCGGGGGGGGGGGGGCTTTGCTTCCTCTGGGAGACAGGCTCTTGCTGAGAAGGCTGTGCTTGGAGGAGCAGAGTCAGGCTCCATTGCCATTTATTTATTGAATCTTCCACTTTCCTGCTCAAGAAGCTCTCACCCAGACGCCTTTGAGTCCTAAATTTATTTGCTGTTTTTAAGTGTTTTGAATAATCTTTGGTGTCGCCTTGAGATGGTTGTATAGAATGAATCGTGAAAATGGAAAAACAGAAATGAATCTTGTGGCCACCTGCCCTTTGGGAAGGCAGTTTGTGGTTCACGGGCCATAAGGGAGAAGTGGGGTGTGGGAACGGGGCCCCCACTGAGGGATGGCAGCAGCACCCTGAAACTTGGCTGCTTGGTAGTTCGGAGGGAGGGGACTCTTTCTTAAGCCAGGTGTGGGGATCCCCAAAGGCACACTTCCCACCCCTTCACCACTGACCTGTTCCACATCAATATTTCAGTGTGGCAGCCCCTGCTCTGTGGAACTCCCTGCCTCTTGACGTCAGGCAGGCACCGTCACTGCATTTTTTATGGCACCTGCCCAAAAACCACATTTGTTTAGACAAACCTGTATCCAGACATGTAGAACATTGGTGTATGCTTGTTTTTAGTTTATTCCTGATTTTAGTTTTGAATGTTTCAAATGGTTGTTTTTGATGATAAATTTTATTCCTTTCTTTGTAAACCTCCTGAGGCTTTTCTTTGAGGGCAAATTTTGTGAAATAGATGTGATGCCTCCCCGTGGGCCCCGCTAGCTGCTTGGGCTGGTGGCAGTTGGGCTTCAACAACGTCTTGGAGTTCCGCAGATCCCCCATCCCTGGCCAAAACAAATCCCTGAGAGCCGATGATCTGGTCTGGCCTTCCTGAGGTCCATTGACACGGATAGGCTCACTGAGGCCCATTGATTCCCAGGGTGCAACTGAGTTGGACCCCTGCCATCACAGAGCAAGGAGGGATGTGTCGCTGAGCTTGTTTTGGATTGAACTGTTGTTGTTGTTGTAATGGATGGATGTTTTTGCATGGTGCGTAGAATCAGGCCATCCAGCCCAACCCCGTGTAGTGCAGGAATCACAACCATAGCCGTCAACGTTTCTCTTTTTTTTAAGGGAAATTCCCTTATTCCAAATAGGATTCCTCGCAAGAAAAGGGAAAAGTTGACAGCTATGATCACAACTAAATACCCACATGGCGTATGCTGCTGGAGAGAGGTTCTCAAAGATCTGAAAAGACGTTTAGAAACGCCTTTGTATTATTACTATACGTATTCCTATTCTGCCTGGGATTCAAGGCGGCTTCTGACATTTAACAACATCATTCTAGAATACAGAGTAATAAAAGCAAGCAATAGTTAGAACACAGATAGAGCCCGTCATTAAGCTGCAGCGATTTGCCCAGCGGATCTGCATCGCCTGCCCCAAAGGCCTGTCTGGACAGGAAGGTCTCAGCCTCTGGCGGCAGGATAACAAAGAGGGAGCCAGTTTCGCTTCTCTCCGGAGGGAACTCCACAGTAGTCATAAGGAGGATAAGCACCAGTCCCTTGATTTCAGTGGGTCTCCTCTGAGTAGGCCTTGGTGGCTAGATGTAACCCGTAGGGTGGGGGGCTGTGCTGGTGCCCCCTTTAGACTGGCCGAGGCTGTCCTTCTGGTCCTCCTCTTCCTGCCAGGGTGAAGGGTGTGACTCTCCTCCTCCTCCTCCCCCCCCCATCCAAGCTCCCAGTAATTGCATCCTGTTCCCCTTGGATCTCTGGGAAGGCTTTGCCGGCTGCCTAATTGCCCTGAGTAACCCTCTCAGAAATGCTGCCTTCCTGCCGACAGGGAGCTTTGCAGCTTCAGGACGGCTGCCATGTGGCCCTGGGGACTTCTCAGCAGCCTACAGGTGGGGGCGTTGGGTGGGCAAAGGGGGGGTGATATCGCATAGGCCCCTCTGCTGCTCCGTACAGGCCCCTCTGTGAGAGCCAGACTTGCTGAGAGTGTCAGCCTTGGGCCTGGGGGGACCTGGGTTCAAATCCTCCCCATGAAGCTCTCGCTGGGTGTGACCTTGGGATAGTCCCCACCTCTCTCACAGGGTTGTTGCTGTGGGGATTAAATGAGATTGGGCAGAGCCATATTGTTATAACACCTATTTATATCCCACTGAGGGTGATTCAGGGCTGCTTACAGCTAAAATAGAAACAGGTAAAAGCATTGAGGGGTGGGAAGCAATAATTAAAAAAACCCCAATTAAACGTTTAGACATATAAATAAAATACCTGATCTGTTAAAACATACGGATCATTACAATAAAAATATACAAGCCACCTGGAGCTCCTGGGAGCAAAACGTGGGACACAGATGCCAATAAATGAATCAATCCGCCCTAGTGGGGATTCCCTAGAGAGTGGGACCCAAAGCAGTAGACTCAAATGACAAGCAAAGAGATTCCGACTAATCACCAGGAAGAACTTTCTGAGAGTGCAAGCTGTTCCACAGTAGAAAGGACTTTCTCAGAAGGTGGTGGACTCTTCTACCTTGCAGGTTTTAAAGCAGAGCTTAGGTGGCCACCTGTCAGTGATTCTTAAGTTTATTTACTTTATTTCATAAAATTTACACACCATTTGATTGTTAAAAGCCTTCGATTGTTAAGTGACTTAAGACAGTAAAATCAAGAAAAAAAACTACCACCCTACTTTAAAACAGACAAAAGTTAAAATACTGAAACAGAATAAAATTAACTCAACTTTCATTCTAGGAACAACTGTTTAGAAATTGGTGCCTGGGTTTTGAGTTTTCCTCCTCCCTCCCTCCTCCCTCCCTCCCTTTTCCCTTGCGTGCCGTGGTGGGTTTTCTTTCCAAACAAGACTGTAAGCCTGCAAGGAGGAATGGTCTTGCTTTGCTTGTATGTCAGCCGTTCCGGGAGCCTTTTGGGATGAAGCGCAGGACACAAAAGGCCCCAAATAAACAAACGGTAGCTCCTGGGTGAACAGCAAGAGGTTTCTGATGCTTTGGCCTCCTTGTTTCAGGGAAGACGGCCGTCCACCAGCTGTCGGTGACCTTGGAGGACCTGTACAATGGTGCCACGCGGAAACTCTCCCTGCAGAAGTCCGTCATCTGCAAGAGCTGCAACGGTGAGTGACGAGGAGGCAGGAGTGTGTGGCGGGGGCTCCTTTGGGTGATGGAACTCCCTCCCGCAGGAGGCGGTGAGGATCGTCAATGTGGACGGCTTTAAAAGAGGATTAGAAGACAAATTCATAGAAGAGGAGAGGGCTTCAAGGGCTACTAGTCAGAGGGAGCAATGATTCTGAATCCCAGGGGCTGGAACTGCAGGAAGGGAGAGTTGCTTAGGAGTTTCCCATTAGGGCACCTGGGGGGGGGGGACGACAGGATGTTGGGTTAGTCGAATCCCCCTTGGCGTGATCCGGCAGCCAGGCTCTGCTTAGATTTTTGTAGAGCCTCCAGGTCCAGAGGCAGTCTATCTGGATTCCTAGCTTCTTAAGGGCATTTGGCTGCTGAGAAGAGGAGGCTGGACTGGAAGGGCCCCCTTGGGCCTGATCCAGCTGCAGGGCTCTCCTGATGTTCTTGAGACTGTCAGATCAGGGGCGGTTTCCTCCCACGCCAAGCCGTTTCTGTTTCCTTCCCAGGCCGTGGAAGCAGGGAAGGGCTGGACACGCGGTGCCCCAAGTGCCACGGCTCTGGCGTGGAGGTCATCGTCCACCAGCTGGGGCCCAACATGGTCCACCACATCCAGACGATGTGCTCGCAGTGCAAGGGCCAGGGGGAGTGGCTGAGGGCGCTGGACCGCTGCCTGGCCTGCAACGGCAGGAAGGTCATCCGAGAAAAGAAGATCCTCAACGTCCACCTGGACAAAGGTGAGGGAGCCCCGCAGGGTCCTCTCCGCAGGGCTGGCAGCAGCAAGGCAGGGGCAGAGCCTGTCCGCCCAGCAGTGGCAGCGTGGGGCAAACGGGGGGGTCAGCTGGTTCCTCGGGGTTTGTTGTATCTCTCTTGATGCCAGGAAGTGAGAAGCTGGCCTGCACCTTTTGGGATTGGGCATTGTCTGCCAGGATGGAAAGGGAGCAGAATTAATAGGGTCTAAAGAGATTTGGTTACAAGAAAAACCCGCTTTCCTTTTTTAAAGCAGAAAACGGAGCCACGTTTGGCCCATCAGAAAAGCGAGGCCTCCCAAACTTCGTTCGTTTGTTGGGTTTCTATCACACCTTTCCTCCAAGGAGCTCCAGGTGGCAGACACAGGTCTCCCTCTCCTCAGTTAACCCCCACAACAGCCCTGCAAGGCAGGCCAGGCTGAGAGCGGGTGACTGGCCCAAAGGCAGCCAGTGGAAGCTTTGTGGCCGGGTCGGGATTCGAACCCTGACCTCTTCCAGGTCCTGGTCCTACCTCTAGTCACTGGGCCACCACTTTTTCTCTCAAAATGGCTTCACCAACCAAAACGTCACAAAACTGCAGCAAGCTGCTGAAGTCTTTTTTAAAAATGGATGTTTTAATTGAATTTTGTTCTCCAGAACTCTTTGTCAGGCAGAATTAGGGGGTGGGGAGGGAAGAACATAAGAGCTCATAGAAGGACAGAGAGTAGGCTGGATTTTTGTGTAGGCTTGGCTCCACGGTGGGGGGGGGGGTGGCCGGCTGAATCAGTCCCTCCCAAGCCCTGCAGAAGCCTGGTTGCCTCTGCCTGGGATGAAGAGTCCCCATCTGGTCACACCCCCGCCTGGCACAAAACCATCTCTGAGAAATGGAAGATTGACTTGTCACGCAGCCCTGAAATGCTGTTCAGAGAGGGGCCTCAAAAGCACACTTGAGCAGGGAAGCTTCTGTTGTCGTTTTCATTTGTGGGAAGGGGCCTGTTTTATGAGATGCCCTGTGCCACAGATTGGCTCCCGGCCTTTATAAAACGTAAGCCCAAGCCCCAATTATTTATTGATTTTGTTTATAAGCCTGGCATACCTTCACCCAGAGATCATAGGGTGGTTTACATCATAGAAACACAAAATGCATAGCATAAAAATTAAAGTATATTTTCCTACCAACACTTTCAAACGGCCATATACGGTTTAATCGGCTGAAGACCTGCTTGAAGAGGAACTTTTTCACTAAGGGCCTAAAGGTTTATAAGGAAGTCGCCAGGGGAGCATCCCACAAATAGGGAGCCACTGCAGAAAAGGCCCTGTTCTCGTTTTGCCGCCCTCTGGACTTCTCATGGAGGAGGTGTACAGAGAAGGGCCTCAGATAACAATTGCAGGGTCCAGGCTGTTTCATATGGGAAGAGGCGATCCCTGAGGTATTGCAGGTCTGAGCCATTTAAGGCTTTATAGGTCAAAACCAGCACTTTGAATTGGGCCTGGAAACTAATTGGCAGCTAGTGCAACCGGGCCAGGGTTGGGGTTATATGCTCAGACCACCTTGTATCTGTGAGCAGCCGGGCCGCTGAATTCTGCCCCGAGTTCACAGTACAGTGTAAAAGCACATAAAATGTCCTAATCGTTTAAGTGTCTGCTTTGTAACAATGCCAAGAGCCCAGCAAGCCAGTGCAGAAGGAGACTGAGAGATAGAAGGCAGCCGGGTCAGGGGTGGTGGTTTTCTGGCATCCGTGCAGCTCTCTCCTCCCTCCTGCAGGGATGGCTGACCGGCAGAAGATCACTTTCCACCAGGAAGGCGACCAGATGCCCGGCTTTGAGCCTGGCGACGTGGTCATCGTCCTGGACCAGAAGATGCACCCCATCTTCCAGCGCCAGGGCAGCGACCTCATTATCAAGAGGGAGGTGAGCCTGGTGGACGCCCTGTGCGGCTGCCGGCAGATCATCCACACCCTGGACAACAGGAAGCTGCTGGTCTCCTCGCGGCCAGGTGAGCGCAGGCGGGGAGAGGGGATCCGGGCCTGTGGGGGGAGAAGGAGCCACGTCTGCCCATGAGAGTGGAATGGAGAAACAGCCCTTTGCTTTAAGCAGGGCCTGAAATGCTGGGAGGGGGCTTCTGAGTCACAAAGGGGCTGCCAGGCTTTAGGAGGGATGTGTTTGGCATCTGCCTGCCAGGTCTGTGGACTTTCCTGCCCTGGCCTTGGTTCCTCTGAGGGCGCCCAAGTGAGGCTCTGAGAGGTGGAGAAGAAGTTTGCGTCGGGCTCTTCCTCCTCCTCCAGGCCTGGGAACATCAGAAAGGAGGAGGAACATCAGCCCCAGCTGGTCCAGCATCCTGTTTGCACAGTAGCTGACCAGATGCCCATTATGGAGCAGGACCTGAGCAGAAGAGCTCTGTCTCCCCTCCTGCCATTTCCAGCAACTGCTTTCCTGAAGCAAGGCTGCCTCTGACTCCTGGCTAGGAGCCATCAAGGGCCCTCTCCTCCTCTGTGAAGTTGTCCCATCCTCTTTTACAGCCGTCCAGGTTGGTGGCCGTGCTGCCTCCTGTGGCAGGGAGTTCCAGAGCCACGTGAAGTGTAGTAATTATACCTGTCAGAGTAGTGCAGAAGTTGCCCCGGGTCGTTTGACCCTTTTTAATAGTTCTCTTTTTCTCTCCTAGAAAAGACTGCGCAAGATAGAGTTTAAAAATAATGTGACTTTTACTTGGTATGCTGAAACATATTTACATGAATTGTGTGTTTGTGTGTGTGTGTGAATGTGGCTGACTAACATTTACAGACTGATTCTGAGGCACAGAGCAGCATAACACCTTCTACTCCCTCTCTAGACAGACAATTGATGGCGGACCTCACTGAAAACACTTCCGCCTGTGGTTGTGGCATCAAGGGATTCTGTGCTAATCCCCCAGCATCCACTCTCAATGGATGCCCACCACTTCCAGTGTCATGAGAGAGGGAGGAAACCTTTTTCCTGTCCACAAATGTGTACTTTCAGAAGCTTCCCTCCTGTCCCCTCTTCTTGGCCTTTCCTGTGAATGAAGAAGCTCCAGGGGCAGCAGCAGACTTTTCTGCTTGGGGGAGCCTCTCCACCCCCTTGATGATTTTGGCGGCCCTTTCCTGCCCCTTTCCCCAACTCTGCCCTCTCTCTGCCCCTCAGGGACCATCATCAAACCTGGGGAGGCCAAGTGCATCCCCAACGAAGGGATGCCCATCTACCGAAATCCAACGCAGAGGGGGAAGCTGATCATTCAGTTCCAGGTACTGGGGGGGGGGGCAGGGGGGCATTCAGGCTTAATCCAGAGCGAGAGGGACAGGGGGCTGGGAGGGAGGGCTTGCTACAAACCAGTCATCCTCCATTCTTAATGGAATTGTAGTTGGGGTGGGTCTGTTCCAACCCCTTTGCAATTCAGGGATCTTGTGCCCAACTTGGGGCTCAAACCCAGTACCCTCAGATTAAGAGTCTCATGCTCTTCCCATCTTATCATTCCGTATCCTCTAAGGAAGAGCTTTCTGAGGGAAAGACTGGGGGGGGGGCGGATTCCCTGCAAAGGAGGTGGGCCCTCTTTCGTGGGAGGTTTTTAGGCAGAGGTCTGTCAGGGATACCTTGGCTGAGATTTCTGCACCCCTTGGGGTCCCTTCCAGCTCTACCGTTCCCTGATTCCCCCCTCTCTTGCCCAGGTGAAGTTCCCGGACCCCGGCTGGCTGCCCCCTCACCAGCTGCGCCAGCTGCAGTCCTTCTTCCCTCCCCGCGAAGAGGTGATGGCCACAGAAGACACCGAGGAGGTGGAGCTGCGGGAGCTCTTCACGCAGCCCCACTTCCAGGAGAGGGGCTTCCACCACGAGGACGACTTTGAGGACCCCATGCGCCACAATGTCCAGTGCCACACGTCGTAGCGCCGCAGACTGAGCCCTGCAGGGCTTTGGGGGGGCTGGCGAGAGGCCTGGAGGAGCCCCCGTCACAGCGCCTGCCAGCCAGGGACAGGCCAGCCCCACTCCTGCCCCTCCCTTTCCCTGCTGGATGTGCCTTCAGCCTGAGTTGAGGGGGGCCCCCGGGACCCCTCCTGGCAAAGGGCCCCTCCCTGGCCTCCGGCGCCATGGACTTCGCCATCATTCCTGACTCCGTTGCCTTGTTTCCCCCGTTCTGGAAGGGGCAAAGTCTGGACAGTTTTTCAAAGCGGTTGGTGAGCCCCAGAGCCCTCCAGGAGCCCCTAGGGGGTGTGGGGTGGTAGAGTAGCCTGGGGGTGGGGGTCTTTCCTGGGATGCTGGGCTAGGAGGCCAGAAATATCTCCTGTTTCTCCCCACCCCCACCCCGGTTGGTGCGGCCGCAGAACTCCCTCCCTTCCAGGGCACCTGGAATTCAGAATCCCAGAGGGAAGGAAGGAAGGGCTGCTGGCACTCCTGACTCTGCATCTCTTTGCCTCCTTGACAGGTTTCTTTTGGTGCTGGGCCTTGGTGCGTAGAATGAGGGGCGTCTGCAGTGGGGGGGGGGCAGGCAGCAGGCCTTGTGGGTGACTCTGGGAAGAGGTTGGGGGCAAACCACGCCCAGTCTCCTTTGCTTTCTGAACCTGTTTGGAGACACCATTTGCACCCTTCTCTGGGGGTTTGGTGCTCCCGTTTTCATCACAGGGCTGGGCTTCCTTGAAGGTGGCGGGGTCCCACTCTGGCCACTTCTGGGCCCTCCAAACAGTCATGCCCTCCTCCTTCCACCTGCTGCTGTCCTGCAGAGGGTTGGCACCTCTCTGCCCAGTCACCCAACAGAAGCAGGTG
The DNA here is from genome assembly GCF_964252035.2 of Podarcis erhardii. Lineage (NCBI taxonomy): Eukaryota > Metazoa > Chordata > Lepidosauria > Squamata > Lacertidae > Podarcis > Podarcis erhardii. Next base: position 237,507 of record NC_138505.1, read on the forward strand.
AGGGTCAGGTTGGCGGTGGCCAAGCCCCACATCCCCCCTGGGCTGGGACTCCTTTCTGAGGCTGCCCCCCACTCCGGCTCCCGGACTGGCTGGAGTGGGACCCCCCTTTGGGGGAGTAGCAACTATTCCCTGTGGGATAATTTTGTGGGTTTCCTTACTCCGAATAACGTGTGTGTAATTTCAAGCACCCGAAAGGTCTCAGGATGGCAGCTCATCCTTGCCACCGTCCTGAGACGCAAGAGACTCCATTTTACATGCGGGAAACTGAGGCTGGGGAGAAAAGGCTCATGGGAAGTCTCTGCAGAAGGATTAGGCTGTATGTATGTGAGGGGAAAGGCGGATTTGGGGGTCTGTGCCCCCATGATTGGAAGAGGCTGGGGGCAAAGGGGTGGGGATCATGGAGGGCTTCTGGAATATCTCGCTGAATGGTGAACGATAGAGCGCAGGCTGGGTACTGAGGGTCTAAATCCGCAGGCAAGCAGCTCATCAGGAACTCGGAACTACCTGAAAACAAGTTAGGTCTGTATCTCAGTCTTTCTTTCTGTGTCCTGTCGTAGAATAAAGAGGCAAGATGGATATTCACAGTGTGGTGAGTGAGGAGAGTTTCAGAAAGCCTGGTTTAGCCCAGCTGGACAGGGGGATCCCACTCCCCAAAAACTGGGACAGAGCAGCTCTGAAGGGACAGTTTTTGTCAGCGGGGGACGAAAAGCTTTATGTTCTCCCTCCTCCTGCATTGAAGAGGGTTGGACTGGATGACCCTTGGGGTTCCCTCCAGCTAAACTATTCTGTGATTCTTCCCCCCCACCTTGGTTCTCCTAACTCTCGGACCTCCCACCACTCATTCGGTGTTATTTTTAAGCACATTAATTGAAAAAGGGCTCCTGGCTGTGCTCTGCCGTCAGAGCTGGAGGCACCGATGCTTCTCAAGATGCTTCTCAGTTGCTGGAAACCACTGGAGGGCCGAGGGATCTCGTGCTCTGGTCCTGCTTGCAGATTTTGAGGATGCTGGACTAGATCCAGCAGGGATCTCGCGTTCTTATGCTCCCTTTCCCTGGGAAGCGCTTCTGTGTGGCAGCAGATGCCAGGAGAAGCAATATGGCCAGAGGCATGGCTTGCCTGGCCCCCTATTCCTTGGGGTGGGGGCTTGCCCCCTGCAATAGCAGTGAGGTCTCAAGTGCCGTAGGACTTCTCGGGATCAGAGAGAGGCCTCAAAGGGCAAGGAACCCGACATCTCTGGTGATACAGGCCAGCCTGGGAAAATGGAGCCACACTCCTGCCTTCAGTCCTGCTCAGAAAAAGTGGGAAGCGCAAAGGCAGCCGGGTATTCCCAGGGGGAGAGGGGACCCCAGAGAAGCCCAGCGGCCTGCGATGGCCCTGCAGTGCCAGCCGTGGCCTCCAGAGGACAATGTTGGCTCAGCAAAGATCCTGGCTCGCTTGCAGGTGCTTTGGGAAGGAAGAGGATGCTGGGCCAGGAATAGTCCGGCTTTGCTTCTGCTCCAGGGAAGATGGAGGCGGCTTTTCGGCTACCCCAGAGGAGATGATGGCAACCAATGGGTTCCATTGACCAGAAAGGCTGTTCTGACTGAACCCTAGGGAGGGTTTTCTGAGAGCAGGAGCTGTGCTTCCCCTGAAGGTGGTGGTCTCCTTCCTTGGAGGGCTCTAAAAGGTGCTTCAGCTGCCTTTCCTGCATTGCAGGGGGTTGAGCTGGATGGCCCTTGGGGGCACCTCCCAACTCCTATGGTTCCCCAACCTGGTGCCCTCTGGGAGTTGCTGGGCTGCGGCTGCTCAGGGGTAGTGGCAGCTGCAGTCCAGCAGCTTCCGGGGGGCACTGAGATGGAGAAGGCCGCTTTGCCCGCATTTGCATTCTAGAACATGGGTTGGGGGGGGCAGAGAGGGGCAAAGCGGGGGGGGGGGAGGGCGTTCTTGGGAACTGCCTGAGCTGCTAATTCTATGGGGGGCCGGCAGCCAGCAGGAAGGAGCCCATTTGCACTTGGGCGGGGGGGGGGGGAGCGAGGTGGAAGGCAGTTGTTTCTGGTCTGGGCCCAGAGGCAGGGGGGCTCTAGGAGCAAGCGGGGTCTAACCCTTCCTCCAGCAGCTTACAGCTATTCCAGGTCTAAATACCCAGCAGCAGACCCGGCACTGTGGGGCGCATGTTCTGAAACCTCTTGGCTGGCCTAGGGTTGCGCCTGAGCGCCGCTTGCTGGCCAGGCACTCTTTGCATGCGCAGAGGCGAATTGTTACCAGATGGAGAGGAGTTAGCGCCCCCTTGCAGCAAAAACGGCAGCGGGCCGGCCCCGCCCTCCGAGCTGAGGACAGGAGAAACGAGACAGAAAAGTCTCTGCGAGGGGGGGGGCGCATTTCAGTCCCGTCCCCTGCAGGGACTCTGCAGCCGACCTTTAGACGGCCCATTGGAGAAAAGCGGGGGGGCCTTGAATTGCAGGAAGATATGTTTTTTAACCCTGCCATGTGCGTGGATGGGCTTACCAATGCCAAGAATTCTGTGTTATCAACCACCACTGGACTCTGCACCCCTCCCGCCAGTAAACTCTCGCTGCTACTAAGGCAATGGCCACTTTTTGTTCTGTTTCCCCCGTCTCCTTTCCTTCTCACCTGTTCTCCCCCTTCTCTGCGGTGACGAAGAAGGTTGTATTGCAGGGGGTTGAGCTAGATGACCCCCGGATCCCAATGTCTTCCGTGAACTCCCAGGGAGAGACTCTTAGAGGCCACGGCAGCTCCTTGCCCAATAAACGGCGTCGCCTTCAAGGTGCCACAGGACTCTGCTGCTGCTGCTATGCGCAGGTGGGGCGGGGAAGGTCGGGGGTGGGTTTTGTGATCCTCGCCAAGTGATGGCAACCAGCGGCCGGGGAGGGGAGAGGGGTTAACAAGCGGAGGCGCCCCCCGCGGGTAACCCGGGACAAGCCTGGGCCAGCAGCCCTGTTCGGAGAAGCGCGGGAGCGGGGACCCCCGGCCTGGGGCTGCAGGGGGCGTCGGCCTGGGGGTGGGGAGAGGAGGGAGAAGCCGCAGCTGGCCCAGGGGAACTTCGGGCTGCTCAGCCGCTGGCCAGCTTCCCCGGCCCGTCATGGCTTCCGCGGGCCGGCTGTCCTTTCGCATCGGGGCCGCTTGGGAAGAGGGCGCTGCGGTCTCCTCATTCGGGCATCATCGGAAGGTCGTGCAGCCTCGCCAGGGCCCGACTACGTGCCTCCAGGGAGCCCCCGACCCCGGGAGGGAAAGATCCCGCGGGCACCACGTTGGAGACCCCGGACAGGCGGAAGATCGGTGTGCCTGCGCAAAGGAAAGCAGCAACCTGCCTCTTTCATGCCCCTACGACACTCTTTTGCCCTCCCCCCGACAATGTATTTGGGGGGCATGGAAAGGTTTCAAGCAGGGACCTCGGAAGAACAAAGGCAGCCCCCTTAATTTGGGGGGCACACCTGAATGGCTCTTGCTGCCTCCCTCCCTGACAGGCCATCCATCTCTTTCAGAAGTGGGGGGCGGCCGGGGGTGGCAGCTGCTCTGCCTCGCAGCCCCCGAGTCAGGGGCGAGGAGGGGATGAGCTGGGTATTCAGAGCCCGGGCGACCCTCTTCGGTGGCCTCTGACCTGCCCGGGCGCCTGAATGGGGCGGGGGGAGGGTTGGCATTCCCACCGCACGGAGACAAAAGAGGGGCTGAGGGAGGTCGCTCTTTGTCTTGGGGGATGAAAGGGCGCCCGGGGAGGGGAGGGGGCTTGCCGAGACCCTCGCTTTCTCTGCCGGCCTGGACTTGCTCAAAGGAGACAGGAAAAGAGAATTATTATTCGGACGGGGCTTGTTGGGAAACGTTTTCTCCTGCGCCTCGTCTGCGCCATCCCTTTAAAGCGCTCTGGTCCCACTTTCAGCAGGCATGGCTCTGCTGTCCCATCCCCCCGATTTTTGGGAACTGTAGTTCGGGGCGCTTAGAGTTGAGATTCCCCCATTGCGCAAGACTGAGCTACAATGCCTAGCGTTCCCTAGGAAGACGGTCTGGTTTATAAACCGCTCTGGGAATTGTAGTGGCAGGAGGAACACGGTTCTCCGTAGGCTTCTCAACAGCACTCTGAACGAACTACAATTCCCAGGACTCTTCTAGGGTAGCCCTGCCTGCTTTTCAGCAGTATGAAGCCGCCTTCTTGACAGTGAGACCCACTCCTGGTCTCGTCCGCTGGAGCCTTTCTTCACGTGCTGGGGAGGTCTCTCCATCAAAAGAGGATCTAACCCGTTCCTTGCTGGGGGGGGGGGGCAGCGGCTCTGGCTGTGTGTGTGTCAGGAGCCCCCCTCCCTGCCCTGACCTTGCATTAAGCAAAGCTAGCAGCCCATCCATCTCCCTATTCTCAGCTGCCACAGTGGCCTCTGGGTGCCCCCGGAGCCCAAACCACTTTTTCAGGTGGAAATGTACCCGGAGAAAGAGCAGGCAGGCAGGCAAGCAGCACCCCCCCCCCTTTGTACCTCTGCAGACAGCCATGTGGGAGGGGGAGAGAAAGCAGGACACGTGAGAAAGCGGAATATTCTCTTGCACAGACACAGAAAGGGAATCTGCTGCCTGAAATTAACCTGTCTGACATATTTTACTTCTCAGAGTATCAATGCACAGGTAAATCCCGGAAAATTCCTAGGTAGAAGCAAAGAATCCAAGCCGGTTAAGCAGGAAATTGTTCTTAAGTAGATTGACAAAAGGCTTGATTATTTCGGGGTGAGGTTGTTTTGGTAACTTAACCTTGAGAATGGGGGGGGGGGTGTCTATGGCAGATCAGAGATAAAAAAATAAATCACATAAGAGGAGTCCCTCTGCTGGATTAGGCCAAAGGGGCCCCTCTTTTCTCAGTGTTCACATATACCTAGGATAGACTGCCTCTGGACCTGGAGGCTCCACAAGAGCACCAGAAGAACCTGGCTGCTGCTAGACCAGGCCAAAGGGGACCAGCAGGTCCAGCCGCCTCTTTTCACAGTGAGCAAGCGGACACCACAAGCGGACTCTGACCCCAGCAGAAGCAGCAACACTCTCCCAGTCTGGGACTCAGAAGCATCACTGCCTCCCAGTTTGGGTAGAACACAGACACCCTGGCTAGTAGCCCCTGGAGAACATGCAGGGCTCAGAAACGCCACTAGCAGATTTGTTTCAAAAACGAGGGTCTCTCTTCCCAACACTTTCTGAGTGAAACATGTCAGGAGTCTGACTCTTTCCTGGATTTTGAGGGTGCAACTGAGCCGTTTATGTGCATGGCCTTTTTGTGTGGGGGGGGGGGGACATCTTTGGAAGCAAAAGATCAAGAGGAAGAAAAAAGGGCAAGGCAGACAAAAATGTAGACACTTTTTTAATGAGACATTTATTAGGAAGGAAGGCAAACATCAAAGAGGTGGCTTTTGAACAGGAGACCCCAGTGCTCACACAGGGAGGTGGGGGTGGGGTTTGTTTTGGGGGAGGGAGGAAGTGGTTATATCCTTTTTCTTCTTCTTTTGTTAGTACAAGGGTAGCAAATAAATAGTTTTTTACAATCCTTTCAATTAACACAGAAGGTCCAGAGGTAAGGCATCTCAATTTGGTGGGTGACACTCAGCTAAATTACACCTTTGACGCTAACAAGATCCGGTGGCCCAGAGGGGCAGGGCTGGCCTTCAAGATGCTCGGCATGAAATGAAATGGAAACCTGGACAGCCTGTTTGGTTTTAGTTCCCTTTCCCAAGATGCTGAGCAAGAGGGGGCTCAGAATGCAGGGGTTGCGTCAGGGGGCCCAGGAAAATGGCAGCCTGGGATAACAGAAGAGTAGAGGTGGAAGGGGCTCCAAGGGGTCATCCAGACCAACCCCCAGCAATGCAGGGATTTCCTTGGGAGGTGCAGGGGTGGGGAGAATTGGTTGTGCCCCCCTCATCCCATCTAGTGCCCACAGGAGGGAGGAAAAGAGAGGTCAGTGCTAGGGGTACTCTGGCACACACACACCTCCCCCCAGTCTGATCCCAAATCCCACGACTGGATTCTGAAACAAACAAGGGGATTCTCTGTCTGCAATGCCGAGGGCGGCAGGGTGGCAGGGGTGGGGGTCACGGACCCTTAGCAGACAAAAGGGAGGCTGGACCCCAGAAGAGAATGGGGGGGGGAGGCTGCTCTGATGGGGCGGGGGGGCATCACAAGGACAGAGCCTGCTTTATCCGCCCCCTGCCCCCTCTCAGGCCGGAGGGAATGTGATGAAGAGCCAGCTGCTCTGCTTAAGTCTTTCTGCATGTAGCACCCTCTGAGCATGGGCAGAGAGCGAAAGGGTGATGGGGAGGGCAGGCACGGGGGGGAGGGCTGCTGTAACCCAGAGTGGAAGATCCCTGCCCATTGGACCCTGCTGCCCCTGCCTCCCCAAATCCAACCGCCACCCCACAAGCAGGCCTCGCTCACTCCCGGACGTAAATCCTTGTGCAGACGACATCGTCGGCCATCATGGTCTGGAAAAACAAAGAAAGAGGAAATCAATGAGAGGAAAAACGGGCACACCAGAGAGAAGGGGGGGTGTCCCACCAACGATCCTCCTTAAGGTGTTGGCAGGGAGATGGCAAAACGGGGGAAAGGTGTTCCGCCCCCATCCTGACCCCTCCACCCCACCTGAAACAGACTGTGTGCCTCACTCTGGGTGGGGAGGAGAGGCAGCACACCCGGTTCTCAGTTCTGGAAACCAAATTCCTGGGCTGAGGAAGACTTGCAGGGGCCTCGTTCCGCATTTCCTAATGTCTAAGAGTAAGTCTGCTCCCACTTCTAAGTCAAAGGAGGCACAAGGGGGTCTAGCCCAGGGACGGAGCCCCTGCTTGGCATGCAGAAGGCCCTGGCTCCATCCTCACCGACAGGATCTCCCAATAAACCTTGCCAGGAAGTGTCAAGAAAATGGAGCCAAGGACTTTCCTGTTTCCCTGCTCAAGTGTCCTAAACTGCAAGGAGGGGGGGTGTGGACCTGGGGGTGGGAGGGAGGCTCCCTTACCAGAATGAGCTCCCCGTCGTTGGTCATCTCCCTGGACCAGCCTGTCTTGGGGCCCTCGCCTTTCAGCAATCGCTGCTCACAGACCATCTTGTTGTTGCTTTCCCACTTGGCCAAACTCTGTGGAGAGAACAAAGGGGGGGAGAGCCCCCCCAGCCAGTGAGATGTGGAGCCTGCCAGCAGCCAACAAAGGGCTGACCCCCTCCCTATCAAAACCCCCACCTCTGCCCCCAAAAGGCGCTCATTTGTCACTCGGCAGGCAGCCGGAGCTGGAGGAGGGCAACTGGCTCCCCCCACCCAATTTAGGCTGACAGCTCCATCCATCATCTCCAAAGGGCTGGCCAGGAAGGGGGAAGGGGGAAAAAGGGAGCCGGCAGCCGGCAGCCCCCAAGTCCTTTGGGGATCTAAATCATCTCCGTCATGGTCCTCAGCATTTATTATCGATAAAGGGGAGCCGACCTGCTGCCTTGGGAGCCCTGATGAAAATGAGCGGGGGCTCAAGAGGGAATTGCTCCGAGGTCAGAATATCGTCTTCCTTCCCTCTGGCAAAAAAATAAATAAATGGAGAGGTGCCTGTAAGAGCTGTTGCCAAGGAGAACAGGACATACTGGTTAGAGGAATCGCAGAATTGTAGAGTTGGGAGGGACCCCCAGGGGTCATCTAGCCAACCCCCTGCAATGCAGAAATCTCAGCTCAAGCACATGGGAGAGGCGCCACCCAACATCTGCTTAAAAACCTCAGACAAAGGAAAGTCTGCCACCTTCCAAGGTTGTATCCATTCCGCTGCCAAATGGATCTCACCACCAGATGGTTCTTCCCAGGTTTTAGTCAGAATTTACTCAGAATTTCTTTTCTTGCCATTTGAATCTGTTGCTTCAGTTCCAGCCCAGCAGAGCAGCAGAAAACAAGTTTGCTCCAAGGCAACTGGGCCAGAAGTGCAGAGGAGGCCTGGCCAGCTCAGAGCCCAGCAAGGCTGCTCAGACCCAAGCTGGTTTTCAGGACGAAGAAGAAGAGTTTGGACACGATATCTCGCCTTTCACTCCCTTAAGGTCAAATCCCCACAACCGGGTGAGCTCCCGTTCCTCAGTCCCTGCTCCCTAGCAGTTCAAAAGCACCTCAAAGTGCAAGTAGATAAATAGGTACCGCTCCGGCGGGAAGGTAAACGGCGTTTCCGTGCGCTGCTCTGGTTTGCCAGAAGCGGCTTAGTCATGCTGGCCACATGACCTGGAAGCTGTACGCCGGCTCCCTCGGCCAATAAAGCGAGATGAGCGCCGCAACCCCAGAGTCGGCCACAACTGGACCTGATGGTCAGGGGTCCCTTTACCTTTTAAGGAGTCTCAAAGCGGCTCACAATCTCCTTTCCCTTCCTCCCCCACAGCAAACACTCTGTGAGGTGAGTGGGGCTGAGAGACTGAGTGTGACTAGCCGAAGGTCACCCAGCAGCTGCATGTGGAGGAGCGGGGAAGCGAACCCGGTTCACCAGATTATGAGTCCCCCGCTCTGAACCACACTGGGACGAAATGCATCAATGTGCCTAACAGTTGAGGGAGTTTGGAGTGCCTGGCGTGACAAACAGGAGCGGAAGAGGGGATCTCACGGCCATCTTCAAATATATAAAAGGCCGTGATGTTTGTTTTCTGCTGCTCCAGCAGTGAGGACTTGAACCCGTGGCTTCAAATAGCAAGAAAGGCGATTCCAGCTAAAGAACGGGGAGAACTTTTTGGGGTAAGAGCTGCTTGACTGTGGGGTGGTCTGCCTGGGAAGGCGGTGGTCTCTCCTTCGCTGGAGACTTTGAAGCAGAGGTCAGCTGGGCCTCTGCCAGGGAAGCTTCAGCTGATACTTAGCCCTGCCATTCTGTGATTCTTTGTAGTATTTCGTAAGGAATGATGGGGTGGGTGTGGATTGTGGCTAAGATCTGCAGAGGCTCCTTCCCAAAGGAGAGGTGGGGGGCACACGCGTGCAGATGGTAGGGCCAGGGATTTAGGGGAGAGAGTGAAAAAAACCTTCTCTCTCTCCCCCCTCTCCATGCCAGAAATAATGTTATAAATTTCTATCAGGCTGCCTCTCACACCTTTTCACCAAACTAAAAAGGTTCCCCAAATTAGAAAGTCCCAAATGCTGCAGCCTTCCTTCACAGGAACCCTCGATCATTGCTCTTGCCCTTTTCTGAACCTTTTCCAATTGTGCAATATCCTTTTTGAGGTGAGCAGCACAGCTTTCCAAATGTGGTCCCACTGGAGATTTGTGTAATGGCATTACGATGCTGACAGTTTTGCTTTCAGTTCCTCCCGTAAGGATCCCTAAGGAGCTCCCTTGCTGAAGGAATCTCCAAGGGCATTGCTCAAAGGGGCCAGAGGACAGGACCACAAAGGACCCTACCGGACCCCCATGGGGGAAATGCAGCAACTGGGGGAGGGGGAGGGGGGCTCCTCCCCCTTGCTTTGTGCAGCAAAGTTCAGGGCCCTCCTCCCTCCATTCCCAGGCCAAAGCCCAGCTGGGAAGAAAAGGCTTGCTGAGAAATATTGGACACGGGAGTTAGGGGAGCCCCAAAGACCCCCCCTTGCAAAGCCAGGATCCATCCAAGAGGGGGCAGGATGGGGATTTGGGCGTCCAAGAGGCAAAGGAGGAGCGTTATAGCTCAGAGACAGAATCCCTACTTTGCTGGCAGAAGATCCTGTGTTCAGTCCCAGATGGTGTTTGCAGGGGGGGGGGGAGGGAAATATCCCAAGACTGAAACCATAGGGAGCTGCTGCCAGCCAGTGCTGAGCTACATGAGCCAATGGTACAATGCAGTTTCAGAGACTCATGGGATTGTCAAGTTGGGAGGGACCCCAAGGGTCATCTGGTCCAGCCCCCTGCAACACGGCTAAAGAATCGCTGACAGGTGGCATCCAACTTAAAAACCTTCAAGGATGGGGAGCCCACCACCTTCCAAGGGAGTCTGTTCTCATACCCTCAGAAAGTTCTCCTCGTGGCCCCAAATGTAATCCATCCTGAACCAGGAGGACTGGAATTTGGTTTTGTTTGTAGACAACACACTGTAGCTCATTTGGAGAGTCCCTGCTTTGCCAGGTCCCAGGTTCCAACTCCACTGGCAGCGTCTCCAGGGAGGTTTGGGGGGGAAAGCCTCTTCCTCAAACCTTGGACAGCTGCTGCCGGCCAGTGTAGACAACACTGAGCTAAATGTACCCAAAGTGACGTGGCAAAAGGGAGCTTCCTGCACTTCTGGTATCAGCTGCTGAGGCCCAAAGGCCGACATCAAGCAAAGCAGCTGGAGAGAAGCAGATCCAGCCCAGTTTTGACCCACCAAGGAAGAGAATTGATGCTCACCTCCCCCCCCCCCCCCGCTTGAGATCTCTGTCTTAAGTTCCGTTTCTCCCTTGGGCAACAGAGGGTGGGCTGCAGGCCTGGAGCGCAGGATCACTAGACCCCCCTGGACCCCCTCTCCCCTCCCTGCCCCTCACCTTGCAGGGTCTCCCGTCCACCGTCTGCTCCTCGAACTCTTCCCCAATCTTGAAGCTGATCTCGGTGGTGCGGACGGTGGTCGAGGTCTTGATGTAGAAGGACTCTCCGTCCTGCTTGATCTCCACAGCCGGCTTGGAGGCGGCAGCCACAGCGATCTTGCGGAGCATGACATTGACGCCTGGAACGAGACACGGCAACAGGGAGTGAGGAGAAGGCAGGTGGAGGCAGAACATAAGGAGAGCCTGACAGATGGATCAGCCCAAAGGGGGCCCACCTGGTCCAGCCTCCTCTTCTCACCAGCAGCCCAATGAACCTAGGAACTCAGATAGACTGCCTCTGCACTTGGAGGTTCCACAAGAACGTCAGAAGAGCCCTGCAGCTGGATCAAGCCGGGGGGGGGGAGCACCCAAGACAGGAGAGTCGGAAACTCAACAGAATGGACGGAAAGGGACCTCACCCACCCCCTTGCTTTCCGTTTTTCCTTTCTCCCCATTGAATTTCAGGGGGAACCCCTCCTTGGGGGGCTATGGGAAAGAGCAGCACTCAGCGCCTTGTCGGTGCAGAATCAGAAGGAGGTAGACAGGCAGACCCTCCTGAAAAACACACAATTTGGCCATGTCTGGGGAAGGCAGACTCAACTGACATTTATTGTATTTTGGGTGCGCCTGTTTCTTCCGTGACCTTGCTGGATCAGAATGAGTCACTGGGAAGTCAGTTTTGCACCCACAGCCATGTCTCATCGCAACAGCTTTCCAGAGAGAGAGAGAGAGAGAGAGAGAGAGAGAGAGACGCATGCAGAGGCAGCATTGACACAACAACCTTGCACAAGTGTGCAATTGTGCAACAGACGGGTGAGGAAGGAGATGGCTCAGCAGTGTAAGCGCCGTGGGAAAAAGAGGCTCCATCAGCTTACACTGGCGTAGCCCACTGAAACCCCATGGGGCTACTCTACCCACGGTACAGCACCTGCAATTGGTGGAAAACTGGCAGATGAGGGCGCTTGTCTGAATTAATGGATCATTCAGAGTTTTGCTCCGATTGTCAAATTCAGCCTCTTGGAAAAAAATGAGCCAAAGTCAGTCCTTTGTTTTCCTGGTTCTGCCTGCAGAGGTGGCGCAGCTGTAGGAAAACTCACCCTTTCAGGGAGAGAGAGAGAGAGAGAGAGAGAGAGAGAGAGAGAGAGAGAGAGAGAGATGGGAGCCATCTCCCTGCCTGCCTCTGGGAACAATTATTGCAAAGGGAAATATTATTGCACAGCCCAGAGGCGTTCCAGGGTCCAGGTGGTGCCAAATTTCCCTTTTCGAAGACTGATTACAAGATGTGAACAGAGATTGTAATTTTATTAGGGGAGTGGCAAGGGTAAGGCCCTCATGAAGGGAGAGGGGGAGAGAGAGACTGCCTGATGTTAGAAAGGATTTTTTAAAAAGGAAAATAAATTGGCATGTGGGGTTGCCAGGCCTGGAGTGCATAGAGGAAAGTTTTCTCACGGAGAGAGCGGAGGGATAAAAGTTTTCCGCTCTCTCTCCTCATGCTAGAATGGGTGAACATGCAGTGGTGCTGAATGTTGGGAGGCACCAGGCAGAGAAAAGAAAGTCCTTTGTCACACATTGCAGAGTTGATCTATGGAACTCCCTCCTGCAGGAGGCATAGATGGGCACCAACTGGGACGGTTAGACAAATCTGAGGAGAATAAGGCAATTGACAGCTGCCAGCCAGAATGGCTCTGTTCTGCCCTCCACCGTTGGAGCAGCAATGCTTCTCAGCCTCTCGTCCTCCAATCCTGCTTGCAGGTTTCCCAGGAGAGGCATCTGTTGAATGGTTTCTTTAAATGTAAAGGTTCATCATTGTTCCACCTAATGTGTATGTCTTTAAGGGGCCAGAGCAAGGGCCAGAGCAAGATAACGAGACCCAGCTTTACAGCTGTGAAACATAGCAGGTGCTGCTGAGTTGCATTGATTAAGGTGTGTCAGCATTTGCATGTAGTATATAAGGAGCAGCACCTAGCTCTCCCATTACCCTGGGGGTTGGGTTGGTGGTTGGGTCTGGTTTGTTGTTAATGTATTTAGTGTATAAGGAGTTTTTGTTTTTTGTAATTAAAACCTTGTTTAAGTTATTTTTGAGTCCCTTTTTAATGCATGGTCTCCCCAGCAAGCTCTCTGCAGCGCTACCATACTGCAAATAGCCAACAGCATCTGCTTGGCCACCGTGAGAAGAGGAGGCAAGAATAGATGGGCCCCCTTTCTCCTGATAAAGCAGCTGGGCTCTTGTGATCTTGCAGCCACTGGCAGGCCATTGTGCAACTGGTGAGGTTGGTAGGGAAGAGAAACCTTTGCCCAGCTCCAATAAAAACCAGCTTTAAAGGACCTGGAGCCCTGCCTCTCCGTGAGCCTCATATGACTGAGGGTTAGAGGACGGCCGTCCGCCAGGGATGCTTTAGTTGTGACTCTTGCATTGCAGGGGGTTGGACTGGATGACCCCCTGGGGTCCCAACTCTACAATTCCATGGCCCTCTCAAAGCAGTGAGAAAGAGAATGAGGGGGGGGGGAGAGAGAGCAGCCCCCCTCTTTGTGCTGCTAAAATGCCCATAAAACGCAGCTCGGAGGTGGAGAACCATGGCCCATTACTCCGTGGGGAAAAAGAGAGTGAGATTTAACAATGCTTTGGCAGCCAAGGTCTCCCCTCCCCAAATCGGTTTCCTCATTCCAGCCCCCTCCCCAGGCCGGCTGATTCCCGCTTCCCCCTCCCCAACATCTGAGCCTTTCTGCCCGAATAATTCAGATATGGGGGAAAGGGGCGGCTGAGTGCAGGGGGGCGGGCGGGCGGGCGGGCTGAGGAGTGAACTATAAGCATGTGATAATTATCCCAAAGTATGTTGCACAAGCCCCCTAACCTGGAAAGTATTTGCTGTGACCAGCGCAGGGAGATCGGAGGGGAGGGAAAGGAGGTTTTCCTGGCGAGAAAACGAAAAAAGGAAAAATACTAATAAATTGGTGGATTGGAATTCGCCTCCCTCGCAGGGTGGGGGGTGGGGAGAGGTGTTGCCCCACTTTCTTCCCCTCGATTCTGAGGGCCTCGTGTCCCCCCCCCCCCAAGTCCTGCTCAGAGCATTGCATGCCAAGCGGGTTTCAGTTACGGGGCCTCAAGGTGGTCTCTGGAGTTCGGAAAGGAGGGAGCGAGGCAGATCCATTCCCCCCCCCCATTGTTCCCGGAGAAAGAGGCTGGGGGCGGAAAGGGAATCTCTGCGCTAATGCAGCCGGAGGGATTTTCCAAGAGAGGTAGGATGGCATCAGCCAGAGCGAGATGGAAAGATTTAAACTCTTCACTCATTCACGCCTGCCAAGATTGAAGCCCACGCTTTAGATGCAATTCAGGTCAGTTGTTGGCACACGAACACACAGGCTCTCCTTTCTAAAGGTTTCTAGGCCTCGTGGATGCGAGGGAGGCACACCCAAGCTAGGCCTCTAAGCCGAGGTGGGGTGGCCGTCTGTCAGGGATGCTTCAGCTGCGATTCCTGCATTGCAGGGGGTTGGGCTGGATGACCCCATGGGGTCCCTTCCAACTCACCCCTTCTATGATTCTGTGCATTGCTACCCAGAGCTCCCAGGAGCACAGCTGAGCATCCCCACCACAGCCTGTGCCTCCCCTCCACCCCCGGACTGGCAGCAACTCTCCAGGGTCTTGGGCAGGGGTGGAAAATGGAGGGGGTTGAACCCAGGACCTTCTGCATGCCAAGCAGCCACCCCACCGCTGCGTCACAAGAGCCCTTCCCTGTTCCCAGCTGGGCTGCCTTGGCTCAGCTGGGAGAAGGTTGCAGAGAGGCAGAAGGGGAGGGGGCAGGGAAGGCCTTGGATCTGCTGTCCTGTGGAGTCAGGGGCCAGGTAGGAGCCCCCAGCCCCCCTCCTTAAGGTGCCTCCCTGGGCTGGATCCCAGGGGGCTGCTTCAAAAGACAAACACACCCAGGCTCCTCCAACTCGCCTGTCGCCACCTCCCCACCCCCCAGCGGTGTGCGCAACCTCCTGCCCGGCAGATGGCAGGGAGCGCCAGGGGTCAGCAGTCGCGGCCCCTTCGTCATGCCTGGCCCCCATCGGGCATTATTATTAGGAGAGCGGCAGGAGGGGAGGCCAAGCCTGCCCCGCTCCTCCTTCTCCGCTGGGGTGGAGAGAGGTTATTTCAGGAGGAATTTGTCATTGCGGAGCCCAGAGCCAAAGGCCAGGGAACCCAGCAGTGTGCAGGCCTCCATCGCAGGCGGGATGCAAGAGCGGCCTGCCCCGGGGCCAGCTCAGAGCACGGGCCACTCCTGGCACATGGCCTGGATGAGGCCCTCCACCAACTCCTCGGGAGCAGACCGATCCGGTCGCAGGAGCAAAGGAAACAGAGTCGTACGAAATCAGCCCATCCAGCTCAGCACTGTCTACACTGGCTGGCAGCAGCGGGTGTCCAGGGTTTCGGGAAGAGTTTATTCTCCCCAGGCCTTTCTGAGGTTGAACCCGGGGCCGCCTGCAAAGAAAGCGGGTGCCCTGCCACTAAGAAATGAAGGTCCTTGTTCTTATGGTTCCAGATCATTATGTTCCATTTTAAATGGGGGCATAAGAAGCTATATTGAAGTCACGCCATCTAGGCTGCTATTGCCTGCACAGACTGGCAGCAGCAGTGCCTTCTCTGCAGGTTCTTAGGCAGGTCCCCAGCCCTACCTGGAGATGCTGCCAGCGAAAGTTGCACCCAGGACCCCCTTCTGTTGGAAATGCTGGGGTGCAGCTCAGCTTACAGGAGGGGTCAGCAACCTTTTTCAGCAGGGGGCCAGTCCACCGTCCCTCAGACCATGTGGTGGGCTGGACTATATTTTTTGGGGGAAATGAACGAATTCCTATGCCCCACAAATAACCCAGAGATGCATTTTAAATAAAAGACACATTCTACTCATGTAAAAACACGCTGATTACCAGACTGTCTGCGGGCCGGACTGAAAAGGCGACTGGGTCAGATCCAGCCTCTGGGCCTTAGTTTGCCTACCCATGTCTTACACTAAGCCATGGGGAGAAAGAATCATAGAATTATGGAGCTGGAAGGGACTCCTGAGGGTCATCCAGCCCACCCCCTGCAAAGGAGATGGGGGGGGGGGGAGAGAGAGAGAGAGAGAGAGAGAGAAAGAAGAACCTCCAAGCTTCTGAGACCATCTTTCTGACCTGTCCTCAAACACTAGACAGATACACCTGGGGCTGATTCCCATCCTGGGAGGAGATCCCTCTCCTTTGTCTGTTTCTCCTGCAGAGACAAAGTGGATTTCTGAATCTCCAACTCACTGGGACAGAACTAGGAATTCTTTCCTATCCAACTCCCATTTCTCATGATGATCTTGGCTTCCTTGCTTCCGGCTTCAGAGCACTGGCTTCCAGGGACCTGTGTGTTCCCCCGGGGATTTGGGGGCACAGCTCAAGCTCCTGCTGAGGTGTAGAGACTCCAACCTCCTCAACCGGCCAAAAGCAGCTCCTTGCCCTCTCCATAGGATGGCTATGTTCTGTAATGCTTCTGAATAATCCCAGTTGGAAGGAACTACTTGCCGATTTCCCACAGGCAACTTTTCAGCCCCTGTGAGGGCAGCAATCTGGGCTAGAGGGACCAGGGGCCTGATCCAGCAAGCTGTTCTTATGTTCACAGCAACCTTTGTGTTTTCAGGAGCTGCACTCTAAAGGGGATACAACATGCCTTTTGTGGGGGTGGGGGGCAGGGGGAAGCCACCCATGAGAAGGTGTATTGGCCAGAACTGCCCTGCCCCACTGTGGATCCTGTCCAGCAGGAGACTGGCTGGGTAGTGGGGTCTTCACAATTCTGCAAGGTTGCAATCCTGCCACGAGGCGCCCAGAAGACCCAGATGGCTCTCAGGCAATGCCAAAAGGGCTGAGCCCTTTGCACACACAACCGCTTCCAGGGATCTGCCATTTTCCCCCTCTGAGTCCTGAGTTTCCCTCCTGGCTCTGAATGTGGCTTCCAAACCCTTCCAGAGGCATCCAGGTGGTGACTCAGCCAGCCACGTCAGAGGACAGGCAAAATGGGATTATGAGGATTTTATGGGGGGGGGCAGGGGTGGAATCCTAGGAAAGGCCCAGACGGTCAGTTCGCCTGAACCCACCAAATTAAAATCTCATTTTTAAATAAAACAAATGGCTGGTCAGCCTTAAGAACAAACAAACATGGATTGTGAAATTCCTGCTGCAAAACTTAAACAAGTGCTGAGATGGTGGGGGCAGGGAGGAGCCGTGCTAAAAAAAAGGGGGGGCTCATTTAGCCCAGCATCCTGCTTGCCCTGCCTGCTGCTTTGGATTAGCAGTCTGAGGTAGACTGCTCCTGACCATGGGGGCTCCACCAGAGCTATCAAGACTAATGGCAGTGGATGGATGCCTCTCCCCTCAATTCTCTATACAAAAGGGTAATATATGGGTCTCCTGCAGAGCCATTGTCGAAAAGGAAAGACCTACCATGGTTACACAGTGGGAGGGGGCAGCAGCGCTAAAAAAAGCCCCTTTCTCTAATAGAATTGCCCAGAGGGGCGGGGGTGCGCTTTCTAGCCTGGTGTCTCATGGGTCCCCAAATGGCAAACTCCTCCGGAGTGGCAATGCAAATTCTCAGCCGCGCTTCCCTCCCTCGCGGGGCTGTCGTGAGGATAAACCGGGATTGCCGTTACTGTGAGAGACACAGTCGAGGAGGGGACCTCCTGCCTCCCGCCACGCCCCCCCCCCGCTAAGTGGGGTTCAATTCCACTGGGTCGAAGCCCACCAGCGCTCCCGGCTCCATCCGCCTAGGCTGGCAGGAGAGGAGCCGCCCTCCGCCTGACCCACCAGGGTGGTCCTTACAGCTGTTCACACGTTACAAAATCCGGTGGCTTCTCCTCCCCGCAAGAAGCGGAACCCCAGACGCCCCCGCAGGGCGATCGCTCCAGTCGCAAACTTTGCTTCTGGGGTGACGGCGCGGGACACGGAGGCGGAGGCGGGTGCGTTCTTCTAAACACGCGTGAACACGCTGAAACTCCGAAATGGGAAGACGCGGGTCTGCAGGTTCTCCCCCTGCATGCAAATTAAGGCTCCCAACTGCACCCCCTTCTCTTCCCCACCCCAATAATATTCTCCAAGGCTGCACATTGGGAACCTCAGGCGCCCGACCCCAAACAGCCCCACATCCTTCAGAAAGCAGGAGTCACGGGTGCGCCCGACCTCTTCTATCTCTCCAGCTTATGTTCCCCCCCCCCCGGTTATCGAAAAACAGCAGGTTTTAAGGTTGCAGAGCTGGAAGGGACCCCTAGGGTCATCTAGTCCAGCCCGCTGAGATGCAGGAATCCAGAAGGCGGCTCCCACTCCACATATGCCCGGATCCAAATATTGGAGCCATCCGGAAAGCCCCATTCTGTTAAAGGAGGGGGAGCCCTCCTCCCAGGGTGGCCTCCGCGCGCCCCCCCTGCCGGGGGGGGGGACGCATCCAGACAGGGGTCTAAATATAGAGGAAAAATAGAGCCGCTTTCGCAGGAGCAGCGGCGGCGGCGGCGGCAGCGCTGCGTCATGGGCTATTTCTTAGGCGCTGGACTCAGCCCTTCCCAGAAATAAGCCTCCTCCTCGGGCGCCAGACTCACCCAGAGCCTTCAGCAGCTCCTCGAAGTTCTCCGAGCTCTTCATCTTCCAGTTGCCGGAGAAGTTGGACATTTTGTCCGGCGGCGGGAGCGGCAGCAGCGTCGGGAGACCGGCCGGCGGGCGGAGACGGAGGCGCTGCGCGCAGCTGGGACCCTCGGCTCCCTCGGAGGAAGCGAGCAGCCTCCGGAGCCAAAAGCAAGGGCGCTGCTGCTGCTGCTGCGTCGCCTCTCCTGCGGATCGAGGCCCTCCCGCAGAGAAAGGATGAAGGGATGGTGCGAATGCAAGAGAGCGATGGGGGTCCTGTGCTGCTCGGTCTCTCTCGCTTCCCCTTCGGAGCCTTTTCTCCCTCCTCTGCTCTGCCTGGTCCCTCCCTCTCTGCCCCAACCATGCCTAGGGGAGGGGGAGCCGGAGCAACATGATCCCACCCCCTCAACTGCCCCGCCCCTTCCCAGACCCACCTGGGTCCCGCTGACTGACCCTGCCCCAGAGCAGGAGGGGAACAGCCCTCCCCAAAGCCCGGCTTCCCCCTTCTCTTTGGCCGGGGCTGCAGAAGCCCCCGGGGCTGCTGGGCTGCTACCTGGCTGCCTGCGAGTTCTCTCCCTAGGAAGCTGGAGGGCGAGGCTGGACCAGGACTAGCCCCCTGCCTCCGCCTTCTGAACTTTAGCGAACTCTCTGCGCTCCACACCCTCGGCATCTGCTTCCAGAAGAAATAGCGTCTAAGTCATCTGTTTTGACGGGGCCTGTTTCTGGAAAAGGAAGATGGCTGCTGCGATTTCTGCACTGCAGGGGTTGGACTAGATGGCCCTTGGGGGTCCCTGCCAAGTGCCAACTCTGCAGTTCTACGATGCTACGACCATGGCCCGGTTGGCGTTGGCCCCTGCTGGCAAAGTGGATCTAGTCTCGTGGGTGGAGAGGGGAAGACCACGGAATGAAGCCAGGACAAAGGGGCGGGGGTCCACGTGGCTGCAAATCTGGAGCAGGTCCTCCGGGGGCGCCATAGAATTGTAGGAGTGGAAGGGACCTCGTGAGTCATCTAGTCCACCCCCTGAAATGCAGGGATCACAGATCAAGGTGCTGAAATCGTATCTCTTTATGGATTAAACTACAGTCTCTGTGATTCTTTGCTGGGGGGGGGGGGAACTGTGCTTTAACTGTATGGTGCATACGCAGCCAAAGAAAGCGAATAAATAGTGCCCAAGTTTCCTTTTCCTCCTTCCTCCAAATCCCTTTTCCTTTTCTGCCATGGCTTCTTAGAATGTAAATCCATAGGGCAGCAACTTTCTTACCAACCACATTTGTCAGCTGCTCTGGGATATGCACATCCGATTTAGGCTCAGATGCACTTCCTCTTCAGGAAGCCCATCTGCAGGGAGACCCAGGGTGGGGCAATGGCTAGAGGGTCAGAATAGGACCTGGGAGACAGGGGTTCAAATCTCCACTTGGTGTGACCTTGAGCCCCACGGTCCCTGCCTCTCGGTCTAACTTACCTCACAGGGTTGTTGCGATGAGTTAAATGAGGAGGCAGGAAACCATGGACTTCTGGGCGAGAACAGTAGAATATATGTGCAAGAGCAATTAAAATCAAAATCTATAAGGGCCAGCTCCCCCTCCCCATTTCAGAAAAAGCAGAAATCTTCTCAGTTGCTTTGCACATGATAAAAGTGCAAACATCTGGCATCAATCCACATATTTGCGCAACCTGCGGAGGGTCCTTCCAATGGGAAACGGGAAATTAATGGGGGAAAGAAAGAAAACTGGTTTTCATACTCCCCCCCCCCTTCCGTTGATAGATCTTGAAATCCCGAATGTTCAGTGGAGGTGATAGTGTGTCGCTTCCCCCAAAGCTGTGCCATCTATTGATTACACACACATGCAAACTACATACCCATGAAAAAAAAAAAAAGATTTCTGTGCCAGGAGTGAGGAATTAATTTAGATGCAACAATTAATCTAACTGTTGCTCATTCAGCAAAGTGCCCCCGCCCCAAATTTAAAGCAATTAACGAACGTTGAACATTACATTAAGGGAAGTCAAATTAACCCAAGCAATGAATCAGAAAGCAGACTTGCTGAGACTACAAAATTCAGGTTGCAGAAGGGTTGACTCCTGGACTCGTGCCTGAGGCCCAGGAACTCCGTGCTAAACTCCCAGACACAATGGTGGGAGGGGCTTCTGTTTAGGATTGGGACATTTCCACATTATAAGGAATGGGAATTATTTCAGCTTCAGGTCTGGGTACACCTGGGATTAAAAATCTGAGGAAGTCACAGGGTGGATATGAGACCTGTGTGAAATCAGGCCTCCCCCTTTTTTAAAAATAACTTTTATCATAAGAAAAGCAAGAAATAATCTTCCAAAATGACATATACAGCATTGATGGAACCAAACACATTGCCCATGCATTATGATACAGAATTTCTGGGACAGGTGAGGAGGAACGGGTTTCTGTTTGGGGCCTCTGCCATTTAGGTAGCTCAGTCCTTTAGAATAAAAGAATTGCAGAGTTGGAAGAGACACCGAGGGTCACTGAGTCCAACCCCTGCAATTGCAGGAATCTCAACCAGATCACCCAGGACAGATGGCCCTCCAAGCTCTGCTTAAAAACCTCCAGGGAGGGAGAGTCCACCGCCTTCTGAAGAAATGCATTCCCCTTTTGAACTGCTCCAACCGCCAGAAAGTTCTTCCTGATGTTTGGTTGGAATCTCCTTCCTTATCATTTGATTATACACACACACACACACACACACACACACACACATTTTTATTAGTTTCTTTTTAGCATATCATTTCCAACAATCTTATAACATAACTTCTTATACAATATTTTAGACTTCCGTCAACACTTCTGATGATTTTCCATTCTTTATCACTTATTCTGCATTTCTTGATTTCTCTATTACCCTTCATTAACTAATAGTTCTCCTCATAGTCTTTCTTGCAATATTTCAAATAGTCCTCCTTACAAAATCTCTTGCAATCCTACTAGCATAATCTGTTCATTACAATTGGAACAGCCATTTTAGATCTGGTCCTAACCAATGTTGATGACCTGGTTAGTGGGGTAGAAGTGGAAGGATCATTAGGCGCGAGTGATCATGCTCTTCTGAAGTTTACTATACAGCGGAAAGGAGCAGCCAAGCATACTAGGACTCAATTTCTTGACTTTAAGAAAGCCGACTTCATAAAACTTAGGGAAGTGCTGGGTGAGATCCCATGGACAGTAATACTAAAAGGAAAGGGAGTTCATGATGGCTGGGAGTTTGTTAAGAGGGAGATTGTAAAAGCACAACTTCAGGCAATACCAATGAGACGGAAACATGGAAGGTGCCTAAAGAAGCCAGGGTGGCTATCTAAAGAACGTTTAACTGAGTTAAGATTAAAAAAGGATGTATACAAAAAATGGAAAAGGAGGGAAACCACCAAAGAGGAATTCAAACAAATAGCCAGCACGTGTAGACACAAAGTCAGAAAAGCTAAAGCACAGAATGAACTCAGGCTTGCTAGAGAGGTTAAAAGCAACAGAAAAGAGCCTATGCAGACGATCTTATGTTATCTCTGAAAGACCCACATGAGTGCATGGGCAGAGCGTTGGAGGTCATAGAGGAATATAGCAGATTTGCTGGCTTTAAATTGAACAAACTGAAAACAAAAATGCTGACAAAGAATCTGGGTAACGACATAAAAGGGAATTTAGAGAGACAATGAATTAAAGCGGCCAAAAAAGTAAAATATCTAGGAATATGGCTCTCACCGAAAAACATAAATCTAATTGGAGATAACTATTCGGCAACCTGGAACCAAATCAAAAAAGATTTGGATGTTTGGAATAGGGTCAACCTTTCGTGGCTGGGCAGGATGGAGGCTATAAAAATGAATATACTTCCCAAGATGTTGTTCTTGTTTCAAAATATTCCTGTGATCAGAGGTCCCAAAATTTTTAAAGACTGGCAGAAAACTCTGTCAAAGTTTATATGGCAGGGAAGAAGACCAAGGATCAGGTTTAAATTACTCACGGACCGGAAGGAGAGAGGAGGGCTTGCAGTCCCCAACTTAAAATTGTACTACGAAGCTGCTTGTCTATGTTGGGTGAAAGAGTGGATCACTTTGGAGAACACGGATTTGCTAGACCTCGAAGGGGCAGACAATAGGTTTGGCTGGCACGCCTACCTTTGGGCTAACAAAGCGAAGGTCCATAAAGGATTTTCGAATCATATTATTAGGGGCCCATTGTATGAGGTCTGGGAAAGAAATAGGAAATTGCTAGAAGAGAAAACACCTTGGTGGGTATCCCCAACAAATATCTTAACCATCAAAAAAGTAAATCAAGAAGACCAAAGAGTGACATATGAAGATCTATTAGTAAGAGCCCAAGACAGTTGGAAATTGAGACCATATGAGGAACTAAAAGGGAAGCTGACCGGCTGGATCCAATATCACCAGGTTAATGCAATATGGACGGAGGACAAAAAAATAGGAATGAACGAAAAGAAATCCAAATTCCAGATTGAAATTATCGAAAGCAAATCCAAATTGTTATCTAAAATGTACAATATATTATTGGAATGGGACACAAAAGATGAGGAAATTAAAGAAGTGATGGTTAAATGGGCGATAGATCTGGGGCATAATATAGAATTGGAAAAATGGTCAAAATTGTGGAATGAGGGCCTAAAATTTACTGCAAGCGCTGCAATAAGAGAAAACTTAGAAAAGATGATATACCGATGGTACCTAACACCAGAAAAATTAAACAGGATGTATAAGAGCGGTGATAAGGCCTGCTGGAGATGTAAAACAAATGTAGGTAATTTTATACACATGTGGTGGGCATGTGAGGAAATAAAAAAATTCTGGAACCAAATTTATGATGAACTAAAAAAGATACTCAGATACACATTCCCAAAAAAACCGGAGGCCTTTCTATTAGGGATCGTCGGAGACGAGATTAAGAAAGCAGATAAAACTTTATTTCAGTATTCAACAGCAGCGGCTAGAATGCTAATCGCCCAAAATTGGAAAAATACAAACATACCATCGGTGAAGGATTGGCAAACGAAATTATATGACTTTCTGGAATTGGCAAAAATGACGCAAAGAATCAGGTACCAAAAAAATACAAAGCTAAATGAGGATTGGATTAAATTTATGAACTATATTGAAGGTAATTTCAAAAACCTACCAACTATAGCAGGTTGGCTTTAAAACTTCCGATGTATAAATACAAATCTAGACTAACACCAGCTGTTAAAGGGAAATTGTTAAATTGGAATCCGGAATCAGTAGGGAAGGAGGTCAGGTGACATGTTCTATCTGTAACATGCACCATATTTTTTGTTCGTCTTTTTTTTTTTTTTCTCTTCTTTTTTCCTTTGATGTATTCTCTCGGCTTTTCTTTTTCTCTTCAGTGCTTTTTTTCTTTTTTTTCGTTTCTTTACTTAACTCGCTCGCTATCGGATGAAGTGAGTAGTTACATTTATTTTGTGATGTATTTTCAATCACTTTTTGGTGTTGTATTTTTTCCTTTTCTTTTTTATGCTTGTAATACACTGAAAGAAACTCAATAAAAAAAAATTAAAAAAAAAAAAAAAAAGCAACAGAAAAGGCTTTGATGGGTATGTTCGTAGCAAAAGGAAGAACAAAGAAACAGTGGGGTCACTCAGAGGAGAAGCTGGTGAAATGCAAACAGGGGACACAGAAAGGGCTGAACTCCTCAATGCCTTCTTTGCCTCAGTCTTCTCCAATAAAGAAAACAATGCCCGACCTGAAGAATTTGGAGCAAATGATTCAGCAGAGGAAACACAGCCCAGAATAACTAAGGAGATAGTACAAGAATACTTGGCTAGTTTAGATGTATTCAAGTCTCCAGGGCCAGATGAACTGCATCCAAGAGTATTAAAAGAACTGGCAGATGTGATCTCAGAACCACTGGCAGTCATCTTTGAGAATTCCTGGAGAACAGGCGAAGTCCCGGCAGACTGGAGGAGGGCAAATGTTGTCCCTATTTTCAAAAAGGGGAAAAGAGAGGACCCAAATAATTACCGCCCAGTCAGTCTGACATCAATACCAGGGAAGATTCTGGAGCAGATCATTAAGCAAACAGTCTGTGAGCACCTAGAAAGGAATACTGTGATCACCAATAGTCAGCATGGATTTCTGAAAAATAAGTCATGTCAGACGAACCTGATCTCGTTTTTTGACAGAATTACAAGCCTGGTAGATGAAGGGAACGCAGTGGATGTAGCCTACCTTGATTTCAGCAAGGCATTTGACAAGGTGCCCCATGATATTCTTGTAAAGAAGCTGGTAAAATGCGGTCTTGACTATGCTACCACTCAGTGGATTTGTAACTGGCTGACTGACCGAACCCAAAGGGTGCTCATCAATGGTTCCTCTTCATCCTGGAGAAGAGTGACTAGTGGGGTGCCACAGGGTTCTGTCTTGGGCCCGGTCTTATTCAACATCTTTATCAACGACTTGGATGATGGACTCAAGGGCATCCTGATCAAATTTGCAGATGACACCAAACTGGGAGGGGTGGCTAACACCCCAGAGGACAGGATCACACTTCAAAACGACCTTGACAGATTAGAGAACTGGGCCAAAACAAACAAGATGAATTTTAACAGGGAGAAATGTAAAGTATTGCACTTGGGCAAAAAAAATATGAGAGGCACAAATACAAGATGGGTGACATCTGGCTTGAGAGCAGTACATGTGAAAAGGATCTAGGAGTCTTGGTTGACCACAAACTTGACATGAGCCAACAGTGTGACGCGGCAGCTAAAAAAGCCAATGCAATTCTGGGCTGCATCAATAGGAGTATAGCATCTAGATCAAGGGAAGTAATAGTGCCCCTGTATTCTGCTCTGGTCAGACCTCACCTGGAGTACTGTGTCCAGTTCTGGGCACCACAGTTCAAGAAGGACACTGACAAACTGGAACGTGTCCAGAGGAGGGCAACCAAAATGGTCAAAGGCCTGGAAACGATGCCTTATGAGGAACGGCTAAGGGAGCTGGGGATGTTTAGCCTGGAGAAGAGGAGGTTAAGGGGTGATATGATAGCCATGTTCAAATATATAAAAGGATGTCACATAGAGGAGGGAGAAAAGTTGTTTTCTGCTGCTCCAGAGAAGCGGACACGGAGCAATGGTTCCAAACTACAAGAAAGAAGATTCCACCTAAACATTAGGAAGAACTTCCTGACAGTAAGAGCTGTTCGACAGTGGAATTTGCTGCCAAGGAGTGTGGTGGAGTCTCCTTCTTTGGAGGTCTTTAAGCAGAGGCTTGACAACCATATGTCAGGAGTGCTCTGATGGTGTTTCCTGCTTGGCAGGGGGTTGGACTCGATGGCCCTTGTGGTCTCTTCCAACGCTATGATTCTATGAATTACTTTTCAAATAGTTCATATATTTACTCCAGTCTTCTAAGAATCTCTGGTCCAGCAGGTTTCGAATCCTTCTTGTTAATTTATCCAGTTCTGCATAGTCCATCCATTTCATCCACCATTCTTCTTTCGTCAGTAATTCTTCTTGCTTCCATTTTTGTGCCAATAATATTCTTGCTGCTGGTCATTTGATTCCATTGGTTTGGGTCGTCCCCCCTGGAGCAGCAGAAAAGAATCTTCTTCCTTGGGGCAGCCCTTGAGATATTTGAAAGCGGCTACCCTGTCACTTCTCTTCTCCAGGCTAAACACCCACAACGGCTCCTCGCATCTCTTGCCTTCCAGACCCTTGATCATCTCAGCCTCCCTCCCTCCTTCCAGCTCCCATGCCCTTCTTCCACTGGGGGGCCCAGAACTGGACCCGGGATTTCAGCTGGGGTCTGACCAAGGCAGAAGAGAGAGGGACTATTCCTTCCCCTCATCTAGACACTTTCTCCTTAAAGTCATGGCCCCCAACTCTAGGTGAATGTTGTGATGTCTTTGAAGGAAACTTTTATAGGTCCCCTACGTGGGCACACCTGGTTGCTATGCGTGTCTCATCATCTCCATAATTAATAAAAGAGATACATTCACAAGGATACATTCCTTGCTGACAAGGAGTTTGCCACGACCGGGTTTCCTTGCTGCCTTAAGGGGAGTGTGTCAGTCTCTCCGTTACACTGCCAGGTCCCAAAGTTTAGCACACACCAGTTCTGGATATTGAGTCCCAAGGCAATTTTCCAGCACAATGGAAACACTTTGTGCTGCCAGGAAGATGAACCTCATCAAGCCCTGAAAGGGTGCTTCTCCCGCACTGAGAAGAGTCTGGCTGCTGCTGGATCAGGCCAAAGGGAGCCCATCGAGCCCAGCAGCCTCATCTCACAGCGGTTAAATGCACCTAAGAATCTAGGATTGAGATAGACTGCCTCTGGACCTGGAGGTTCCACAAGAACATAAGCAGAACCCGGCTGCTGGATCAGGCCAAAGGGGACCAAATGCTCATGGAAACCTGCAAGCAGGATTCAAGCACAAGAGCAACTCTCCCCTCCTGCATGTTTCAGCAACTGGTATTCAGATGTATTGCTGCCTCTGACATGGTTTGCCTCCATGACTCTGTCCAGCCCTCTTCACAGACACCCAAGCTGGTGGCCCTCACTGCCTCCAGTGGGAGGGAGTTCCACAGTTTAAGGATGGGCTGCATGAAGAAGGATTTCCTTTTATCCATCCTGAATCTGCCAACATTTGGGGTCATTGGATGTCCAGCAGTTCTAGTGACCATCTTGGCCATCGTGGAGTTTGGAAGACCCTCTCCCTCCTTGCAGGCCTTTTCCCACCTGGCTTGTAAGGACGGGGCCCGGACTGACTCCAGCTGCAAATGCTGAGGCTGCTGAACATACACGTTGCCATTATCAATCTTAATCCTTGTATCTTTATCTTAGATCTTATGATGATTTATGTGGAAATTGTTATTTAATTGAGCACGTTTGATGTTTCGTTTATTGTTTATGACTACCTTTATTATGCATGTAAGCAGCCTTGAGCATGGGCTGAATTATGGCAGGCGGGATACAAATAAAGTTATGCATGCATGCAGAGGGGAGGGGAAACTTCTCTACCCGCCTTCTCCACGCCAGGGCCCCTTGCCGCTCGAAAAGGGAGGCAGCAAGAGCCAGCCAGGGCCCTCTGCCACAGGAGAAGGAGACTTGGACAAGGCCGGTGGCTTTGATTTTAAGGGTAAACTCACCTTTAGGAAACCTTTGAAGCAGCCAGGTGCCTCCTCCTCCTTGTCTCTCAGCCTGGCTGCCTGCCTGGGCTGCTCAGCTTCCTCGCAGAGGGCAGCCTGTTTCCACATGCCCAAGTAGATCACCAGGTGAGCTGCCGTAAGAAAAGTTTGTCTGTCTGGTGGATTTAATAATCCCGCTCTGGGCTAGGCGGGGAGATAAGCCGTTTTCTCTCTCCAACTTTCCCAGGGGGATGACGGAGCCTGAAGGAGTTAATAATAATAATAGGAACAATAATAGGAATAATCTACAGAGGAGAGAATGCAGGGCTGACCACAAGGGTGTCTGAGTAATGCTGGCAGGGGTTTTGCTGCTGTCTCCGGAGTCCTGGGAGATCATCTCCACAAAAGCAGATGGAGGAGCAGCCTGGAAAGGGCACAAGAATCTGCAGTGACATCAGAGCTTCCACAGCCCAGCGCAGGCGACACAGGGAGGGAGGGAGGGGGCCATCAGATCACAGCTGTCCCTGTGGCCCCGGGTGCAACCCGAGATTCATCTGGCACCCAGAGACTCATGACACGCACACACACCTTGCTTCCTCTTAATAATCTTAGGATTGTAGAGTTGGAAGGGACCCCCAAATGCCATCTAGTCCAGCCCTCTGCAATACATGTACCACAACTCAAGAATCCCTGACAGATGACAGACTACCAGGAAGGGCGGTTTTGTTTTTTAAATTCTCTGTCCTCCCTCCAGTTTCTTCTTTT
Source organism: Podarcis erhardii (assembly GCF_964252035.2). NCBI lineage: Eukaryota > Metazoa > Chordata > Lepidosauria > Squamata > Lacertidae > Podarcis > Podarcis erhardii. Next base: position 265,461 of record NC_138505.1, read on the forward strand.
CCCTCCCTCTCTCCCATTTTTCGTTTTGCTTCACGGTTACCCTGACCTGTGATGAATCCAGCAACTTCCTCACTGCCTCCTTTCAAATTGCTATTAAATCTGAATTTGGAAGAGTTGTGCACAGTTAGGAAAGCAATCAAACAGCTAAACAAGGGCAACAGAGCGTTCGCTGTCCATGACGATGTTGCTACATTAAGTTGACAGAGAAACAGCATATTAAAAAGGATATATGGCTTTCAGCTTCTGCAGAGAGACCTGGGATTAATGCCCTGGATCCCTGCGGTCCCACTGCTGCCAGTGGTGGTGGGGAACAGCAGGGAAGATAGATGGATCCGTGGTCTGACTCTGATTCAGGAAGCTTCCCGCATTCCTCCTTAAACCAGGTCTTTAATCAGAACCACGAGGACTGGACTCTTCTTACTTTACCTCAAGGGGGAGGGCCAGAGCTCAGCTTGGCATGCAAAATGCCCCCATTTTAACCCTGGACATCTCCAAGCAGAGCTGGGGAAAATCCCCAGGGAGACACTGCCAATCAGTGCAGTTGATACTGAGCTGGCTGGACCCATCCTCTGGCTCTCTAAAGAACTTAATAGCTAAGAAGAGGCTGCAGAATCAAATTAATTAATTAAACCTCCTACAATGCAGGAGTATGGGAAGTGGGTGGCGCTGTGGGTTAAACCACAGAGCCTAGGACTTGGTGATCAGAAGGTCGGTGGTTTGAATCTCCATGACGGGGTGAGCTCCCATTGCTCAGTCCCTGCTCCTGCCAACCTAGCAGTTCGAAAGCCCATCAAAGCGCAAGTAGATAAATAGGTACCACTCTGGCAGGAAGGTAAATGGCGTTTCCGTGCGCTGCTCTGCTTCACCAGAAGTGGCTTAGTCCTGCTGGCCACATGACCCGGAAGCTGTACCCCGGCTCCCTCAGCCAGTAAAGCGAGATGAGCGCCACAACCCCAGAGTCGGCCACGACTGGACCTAGTGGTCAGGGGTCCCTTGACCTTTACCTTACAATGCAGGAATCTTCCTCAAGAGATTGCACCACCCTGGCAATCCTCTCCTCCACACATTTTTCACCCCTCTGTGGGCATTCCCCATACTCTCCAACATTTCTCTGATGAAAATAGGGACATCCTACTCAACAATAACAACAACATATATGTCAGCCATTAAACATTAAAAAACATCCCTATACAGGGCTGCCTTCAGATGCCTTCTAAAGCTTGTATAGTTACTTATTTCCTTGGCTCGGGGGTCGCATAATTCCATACCCTCCAACATTTCTCCAATGAAAACAGGGATATCCTAAGGAAAAACAGGACACTCCAGGATCAAATCAGAAACCGGGATGGCTTCTGTAAATCCAGGACTGTCTTTGGAAAATAGGAACAGTTGGAGGGTCTGAGGTCCCCAGGGCTGCAGAGGAAGACTCTGGGCTCCTCCAGGCAGCCTGTTTATTCCTCTCCTGCAGAATCACTGAATTGTAAAGGTGGGTGGGACACCAAGGGTCATCTAGTCCAACCCCCTGCATTGCATTTGTTGTACAAAGCTTAGAGGGAGGTCAGACTGGATCTGATCTTCACCAAGCGTTTGTTCTGAGTTGCTTGCAGGATGCTGACCCGCCTTCCCGCTAAGGTGATTGTTCACCCCACGCCTTTCAGTGCACTTCCCCCCTCCCTTCACTAACCACAAAAGCCTGTTTGTTTTCAAAGGTGGATTTCTTGCACCACGGAGGTTGTAATCCCCTTTTATTGCACAAACTGACAATTGCCCTGAAATCCCTCCTGCGAAATGTTGACAGCCTGGAGGACAGAGGAGGGTGTGACAGATGAGGCCCCTTGCTTGCCGGCTGCCAGCCAAACCAGCCATACCTGCCCCTGCTGCCCCTGCTGCCCCTGCCCTCACTGTGGGGTCCCTGCCTGGCACCTCCTGGGCCCAACACAGCTGACTCTGGGAGGCCCCAGGGAGATCCAGCTCTGCTGGGAGTTGCCCTCTGCTGTGCCGGCTGGGCCTGTCAGGCTGGAAAAGGGAGACTCAAGCGGGAGAAGAGGCTCTTGGAAGGAGTCTCGTCTTGGCAGCGGCTGGCAGAGAGAGAGGAGGCTGGCATCCAGGCTGCGGCAGGCATCACCGTGGAGGTGCCCTGGGGCAGGGCCAGGGCTGGGGCAGGGAAGCAGAGGAAGGAAGCCACCCAGGAACTCAGGAACGGAGCCATCTGCTGGCAAGCTCACAGAAGCATACAACTGTAGAGCTCTAGTCCCCCATCCTGCTCTCCCGGTGGCCAAATGCCCCCGAGAACACGGGAATCCAGGCGGACTGCCTTTGGACCTGGAGGTTCCACAAGGACACCAGAAGAGGCTGCGGTTGGATCAGTGGTCTATCTGCTGCAGCATCCAGTTCCCTGTGGGAGCCCCTCGTTGAACCAAAGGCAAACTCTTCCGGAAACTCTGCAGATGCCATCCTAGCAGTCAAGATAACCCCACAATTAATAGGTAGTTTTTGTAGCAATGCACTCCCATATGTTTAGATTCATTTGCTGTGATATAAGCTAATGGGCTGGCTCTGATGGGGCTTGCGGTGCTGTGAGCCCAGAAAGGGGAGCAATCTGTAAGATTTGGCTGTTTGCCCTTTGCCCTCATCTGGGCAGGTGAAGGCGATGGGAAGTCCTGGCCAAAATGACAGATACTGCTTGGTGTCTAAAGACGTAGGCAGGTTTGCTTGGGTGCAGACATGCCGCCTCTTTGCTGCGTTGTCCATCCTGTGTCTCTAAAGGCTGGGAGACCTGGCCGGCTGGTTTGATGCAAGACCATGCCTTTATTTTATTAAGGCACTAGAACTGATCCCTCTGGAGTTTTGGACCCCCTTCTTTGGTATCCTTGCACCCAACCGCTCCCAGGAGCCCTCCTTTGGGCCAGGGGATCAGGACCAACCCACAAGCAGGACCTGAGTGCAAGAGCAACTCTTTCTTCCTGCGGTTCCCAACAAACTGGTGTTTGGAAGCATGGATTCCTGTGGGGACAAAGCGAGCGCAGGCATCCTGGCAAAGCGCAGCATTGATAGCCCTCTCCTCCTCCACGGATTTGTTGGATCCTCAGCTTGTCTGAAACCCTGGAGATCCCCTGCTGCTGCCAGTCAGTGCAGACAATACTAAGCTGGATGAACCAGTGGTCAGACTCTGCATAAGACGAACTGGAAGGTGCATAGAGGAGAACGACCAAGAGGATGGAGAGGGGACATGAGAGCCATCTTCAAATATCTGAAGGGCTGCGTCGTGGGATTTGGAGCCAGCTTGCTTTCTGCTGCTCCAGAGAGGAGGAACCACACTGTTGGATTCAAATAACAAGAAAGGGGTTAGGAATAAATTTCTGATGGTAAGATCTGTTCAGCAGTGGAAGGAGGTCTTTAAGCAGGAATCAGGTGGCCATCCGTGAGGGATTCTGTGGCTGAGATTCCTGCATTGCAGGGGGTGGACTAGATGAGCCTTGGGGTCCCCTTCCAAGCCTAGGATTCTAGGAGAGCTTCCTATCAGGAGAAAGAGGAAGCTTTGTTATAGGACCCTGATTTTCTGATTCCTATCAGTGGAATCATCCCCCCCCCCAAGCTCCTGGAAGACTCAAGAGAGCAGTGGAATTGACTGCACCAGCCAGCAAAGTCCTTTGTCCTCGTCAATTTTGCAAGGAAGGAAGGACAGATGGACAACTGAGGCAACTGATCCGCTGCTTCCCGTCTTTGTTTCAGAGCCCAAATGACTTGGTGCCCAGCGGGTGCCAGGAGATGCCAGCCGAAGGGGGAGCAGCGCAGCCTCCTCTCCGCCAAGACGGCTTGCCGCCTGCCTGTGGTATCTGACATTCACGGGGAAATAGGAGAGAGGGAGAGAATTTTATTCTGTTGTGCAAAGTTTACTTTGGCTCTGGATTTGGGACGAGGTAAGACGATTAACTGCTTATGTTAGTGAAATATACTCAGAGTCGCAAAGTGATTTCATGCTCTTTATTCAGCTCATAGTGGTGAGGAGGAATGAATGAATGTCCCCTCAAAGTATCTGCTTTATATACATTATTTACACAATGGGCTGCACATGATTGGCTAATTCCAGGATTCTACTGTAGGCCAATCCGGTTGTGGATTCACTTCTATCTGGAGCATGATTGGGTGGTTCCTGCTAACCAATCATACTGCTGCATTGTTCTAGGACCAATCAGACTGCTGCATTCTGAATCCTATTGTTCTAGGACCAATCAGACTGCTGCCTTTTGGAGCCTATTGTTCTAGGACCAATCAGACTGCTGCAGTTTGGATCCTATTCAACTCAGTACATAACAGTTAGAGTTAAAAGGGAAAGAAGGCAAATGGGGGGGGGGGGGTGAGGGCCCTATTCAGAGCAGGATCTAGTCTTGCTGCTCTTTTGGGCTTTGCTCCAAGATGGGGGGGGGGGCAGGGCAGGGGGCAACCGTGGCTGAATGGTCCCTCGCCAGGCCTTGAAGTAGCCTCCCCCCCCCAACTAGTGGCTAATCAGAGAAAATGGCAAATGGGGGATGTGGGGGGGCATCCTCTTTTTTTTCTCTCCAGAGAATCTAGACTTTCCAGTCCTGGTGTTTTGTGAGGGGCAAGGAGGTGTCACCTGTCTCTCCCCCCCCCAACCTCTGCCAGCTCCAAGAATAATCCCCTTCTCTCTCTCTCTCTCTTTCTTTCTCTCTCTCTCTCCCACCCCCCAACCTTCTTCATGCATGTTTGGGCAATTTTGTGACACAGGATCTCCCCCCCCCCAACCCTGCAAACTGTGCCTAATCCCCCAGGAATGAGGGTGTGGGGTGAGAAGGGGGCCCAGCAGACAGCTCTGGGCCTGGATGCGGATTCTCTGTGTTCCTCCTAAGCCTTGAGAGCAGAGCTGTCACCAAAGATTTGCAAAGGGCTGGGGGGGGGGAGAGAGATGGACACACAATTCCTCTACACACCCCCACACCCCCACACACCCCCACACCCCCCCCACACCCCCACACACCACTGCACACCAGAACAAATACTGCTTCCATCCGAGAAGCATCACTTACAAAACTTACCTCACAAAAGTCTCCCTCCATTTGCTGGGGTGTCATTTGAGACCCCCAAGTGGGTGTTTTCAGCTCAGTGTAGCTCACATGGACACCAGGATTCAAATGTTTAGCTGCTACCTCCCCCCCCCACGAGAGCGGCTGAGCCAGGAGCAGGCAGAAGTCTCCTGACAAGCCCCTTCCGGCCTGCGCAGAGCAGCTGAACCCCCTGTCTCCCCAATAAACAGCACTCCTTGCGAGGACTCCACCCACTTCTTAAAAGACACCCTTCTCCCTGTCTGTGGCTGCCTTGCGTAAAACTGGAAAATTGCAGAGTTGAAAATGGCCTCAGGGATCATCTAGTCCAACCCCTGCAATGAAGGAATCAATTAAAGCATCCCTGACAGGTGTCCATCCAACATCAGTTAAAAAACCTCCAATGGAGCATTCCTCCTTGTTGTTTAGTCCTTTAGTCATCCCTGACTTTTCATGACCCCCTGGACCAGAGCCCGCCAGGCCCTCCTGTCTTCCACTGCCTCCCTCACGCTGGTAGCTTCGAGAACACTGTCCCACCATCTCGTCCTCCATCATCCCCTTCTCCTTGTGCCCTCCATCTTTCCCAGGATCAGGGTCTTTTCCAGGGAGTCTTCTCTTCTCATGAGGTGGCCAAAGTCTTGGAGTCTCAGCTTCAGGATCTGTCCTTCCAGTGAGCACTCAGGGCTGATTTCCTTCAGAATGGAGAGGTCTGATCTTCTTGCAGTCCATGGGACTCTCAAGAGTCTCCTCCAGCACCAGAATTCAAAAGCATCCATTCTTCGGCGATCAGCCTTCTTGATGGTCCAGCTCTCACTTCCATACATCACTACTGGGAAAACCAGAGCTTTTACTATACAGACCTTTGTTGGCAAGGTGATGTCTCTGCTTTTTAAGATGCTGTCTAGGTTTGTCATTGCTTTTCTCCCAAGAAGCAGGTGTCTTTTAATTTCGTGACTGCTGTCACCATCTGCAGTGATCATGGAGCCCAAGAAAGTAAAATCTCTCACTGCCTCCATTTCTTTCCCTTCTATTTGCCAGGAGGTGATGGGACCAGTGGCCATGATCTTCGTTTTTTTGATGTTGAGCTTCAGACCATATTTTGTGCTCTCATCTTTCACCCTCATTAAGAGTTCTTTAATTCCTCCTCACTTTCTGCCACCAAAGTTGGGTCATCTGCATATCTGAGGTTGTTGATATTTCTTCTGGCAATCTTAATTCCGGCTTGGGATTCATCTAGCCCAGCCTTTCGCCTGATGAATTCTGCA